>NW_028142260.1:0-109346 GCF_055691185.1 Crinia signifera | reverse complement strand
AACCCTGGGCATGGCAGGGGGCTGGATGGTGCCGGAACCCGCCCACTTCCGCTTTGGGGGCCAGCAACAGTTGCCAGGGCAACCCTGGGCATGGCAGGAGGCTGGAGGGCGCCTGGACCCACCCACTTCCGCTTTGGGGGCCAGCAACAGTTGCCAGGGCAACCCTGGGCATGGCAGGGGGCTTAAGGGCGCCAGAACCCGCCCACTTCCGCTTTGGGGGCCAGCAACAGTTGCCAGGGCAACCCTGGGCATGGCAGGGGGCTGGAGGGCGCCTGGACCCGCCCACTTCCGCTTTGGGGGCCAGCAACAGTTGCCAGGGCAACCCTGGGCATGGCAGGAGGCTGGAGGGCGCCTGGACCCACCCACTTCCGCTTTGGGGGCCAGCAACAGTTGCCAGGGCAACCCTGGGCATGGCAGGGGGCTTAAGGGCGCCAGAACCCGCCCACTTCCGCTTTGGGGGCCAGCAACAGTTGCCAGGGCAACCCTGGGCATGGCAGGGGGCTGGAGGGCGCCTGGACCCGCCCACTTCCGCTTTGGGGGCCAGCAACAGTTGCCAGGGCAACCCTGGGCATGGCAGGGGGCTGGAGGGCGCCTAGACCCGCCCACTTCCGCTTTGGGGGCCAGCAACAGTTGCCAGGGCAACCCTGGGCATGGCAGGGGGCTGGAGGGCGTCTGGACCCGCCCACTTCCGCTTTGGGGGCCAGCAACAGTTGCCAGGGCAACCCTGGGCATGGCAGGGGGCTGGAGGGCGCCTGGACCCGCCCACTTCCGCTTTGGTGGCCAGCAACAGTTGCCAGGGCAACCCTGGGCATGGCAGGGGGCTGGAGGGCGCCTGGACCCGCCCACTTCCGCTTTGGGGGCCAGCAACAGTTGCCAGGGCAACCCTGGGCATGGCAGGGGGCTGGAGGGCGCCTGGACCCGCCCACTTCCGCTTTGGGGGCCAGCAACAGTTGCCAGGGCAACCCTGGGCATGGCAGGGGGCTGGAGGGCGCCTGGACCCGCCCACTTCCGCTTTGGGGGCCAGCAACAGTTGCCAGGGCAACCCTGGGCATGGCAGGGGGCTTAAGGGCGCCATAACCCGCCCACTTCCGCTTTGGGGGCCAGCAACAGTTGCCAGGGCAACATTGGGCATGGTAGGGGGCTTAAGGGAGTCAGGACCCGCCCACTTCCGCTTTGGGGGCCAGCAACAGTTGCCAGGGCAACCCTGGGTAAGGCAGGGGGCTTAAGGGGGGCTGGACCCGCCCACTTCCGCTTTGGGGCCAGCAACAGTTGCCAGGGCAACGCTGGGCAACGCAGGTGCTTAACGGGGCCTGGACCCGCCCACTTCCGCATTGGGGGCCAGCAACAGTTGCCAGGGCAACTCTTGGCATGGCATGGGGCTTAAGGGGGCCTGGACCCGCCCACTTCCGCTTTGGGGGCCAGCAACAGTTGCCAGGGCAACCCTGGGCATGGCAGGGGGCTGGAGGGCGCCTGGACCCGCCCACTTCCGCTTTGGGGGCCAGCAACAGTTGCCAGGGCAACCCTGGGCATGGCAGGGGGCTGGAGGGCGCCTGGACCCGCCCACTTCTGCTTTGGATGCCAGTAACAGTTGCCAGGGCAACCCTGGGCATGGCAGGGGGCTTAAGGGGGCCAGGACCCGCTCACTTCCGCTTTGGGGGCCAGCAACAGTTGCCAGGGCAACATTGGGCATGGCAGGGGGCTTAAGGGAGTCAGGACCCGCCCACTTCCGCTTTGGGGGCCAGCAACAGTTGCCAGGGCAACCCTGGGCATGGCAGGGGGCTGGAGGGCGTCAGGACCCGCCCACTTCCGCTTTGGGGGCCAGCAACAGTTGCCAGGGCAACCCTGGGCATGGCAGGGGGCTGGAGGGCGCCTGGACCCGCCCACTTCTGCTTTGGATGCCAGTAACAGTTGCCAGGGCAACCCTGGGCATGGCAGGGGGCTTAAGGGGGCCTGGACCCGCCCACTTCCGCTTTGGGGGCCAGCAACAGTTGCTAGGGCAACCCTGGGCATGGCAGGGGGCTTAAGGGCGCCAGAACCCGCCCACTTCCGCTTTGGGGGCCAGCAACAGTTGCCAGGGCAACATTGGGCATGGCAGGGTGTTTAAGGGAGTCGGGACCCGCCCACTTCCGCTTTGGGGGCCAGCAACAGTTGCCAGGGCAACCCTGGGCATGGCAGGGGGCTGGAGGGCGCCTGGACCCGCCCACTTTCGCTTTGGGGGCCAGCAACAGTTGCCAGGGCAACCCTGGGCAAGGCAGGGGGCTTAAGGGAGTCAGGACCCACCCACTTCCGCTTTGGGGGCCAGCAACAGTTGCCAGGGCAACCCTGGGCATGGCAGGGGGCTGGAGGGCGCCTGGACCCGCCCACTTCCGCTTTGGGGGCCAGCAACAGTTGCCTGGGCAACCCTGGACATGGCAGGGGGCTGGATGGCGCCTGGACCCGCCCACTTCCGCTTTTGGGGGCCAGCAACAGTTGCCAGGGCAACCCTGGGCATGGCAGTGGGCTTAAGGGCGCCAGAACCCGCCCACTTCCGCTTTGGGGGCCAGCAACAGTTGCCAAGGCAACCCTGGGCAAGGCAGGGGGCTTAAGGGAGTCAAGACCCACCCACTTCCGCTTTGGGGGCCAGCAACAGTTGCCAGGGCAACCCTGGGCATGGCAGGGGGCTGGAGGGCGCCTGG
The DNA here is from genome assembly GCF_055691185.1 of Crinia signifera. Classification (NCBI taxonomy): domain Eukaryota; kingdom Metazoa; phylum Chordata; class Amphibia; order Anura; family Myobatrachidae; genus Crinia; species Crinia signifera. Next base: position 106,671 of record NW_028142260.1, on the reverse strand, counting down.
ACCCGCCCACTTCCGCTTTGGGGGCCAGCAACAGTTGCCAGGGCAACCCTGGGCATGGCAGGGGGCTGGAGGGCGCCTGGACCCGCCCACTTCCGCTTTGGGGGCCAGCAACAGTTGCCAGGGCAACCCTGGGCATGGCAGGGGGCTGGAGGGCGCCTGGACCCGCCCACTTCCGCTTTGGGGGCCAGCAACAGTTGCCAGGGCAACCCTGGGCATGGCAGGAGGCTGGAGGGCGCCTGGACCCACCCACTTCCGCTTTGGGGGCCAGCAACAGTTGCCAGGGCAACCCTGGGCATGGCAGGGGGCTTAAGGGCGCCAGAACCCGCCCACTTCCGCTTTGGGGGCCAGCAACAGTTGCCAGGGCAACCCTGGGCATGGCAGGGGGCTGGAGGGCGCCTGGACCCGCCCACTTCCGCTTTGGGGGCCAGCAACAGTTGCCAGGGCAACCCTGGGCATGGCAGGGGGCTGGAGGGCGCCTGGACCCGCCCACTTCCGCTTTGGGGGCCAGCAACAGTTGACAGGGCAACCCTGGGCATGGCAGGGGGCTGGAGGGCGTCTGGACCCGCCCACTTCCGCTTTGGGGGCCAGCAACAGTTGACAGGGCAACCCTGGGCATGGCAGGGGGCTGGAGGGCGTCTGGACCCGCCCACTTCCGCTTTGGGGGCCAGCAACAGTTGCCAGGGCAACCCTGGGCATGGCAGGGGGCTGGAGGGCGCCTGGACCCGCCCACTTCCGCTTTGGTGGCCAGCAACAGTTGCCAGGGCAACCCTGGGCATGGCAGGGGGCTGGAGGGCGTCTTGACCCGCCCACTTCCGCTTTGGTGGCCAGCAACAGTTGCCAGGGCAACCCTGGGCATGGCAGGTTGCTGGAGGGCGTCTTGACCCGCCCATGTCCGCTTTGGGGGCCAGCAACAGTTGCCTGGGCAACCCTGGGCATGGCAGGGGGCTGGAGGGCGCCTGGACCCGCCCACTTCCGCTTTGGGGGCCAGCAACAGTTGCCAGGGCAACGCTGGGCAAGGCAGGTGCTTAAGGGGGCCTGGACCCGCCCACTTCCGCTTTGGGGGCCAGCAACAGTTGCCAGGGCAACCCTTGGCATGGCATGGGGCTTAAGGAGGCCTGGACCCGCCCACTTCCGCTTTGGGGGCCAGCAACAGTTGCCAGGGCAACCCTGGGCATGGCAGGGGGCTTAAGGGGGCCTGGACCCGCCCACTTCCGCTTTGGGGGCCAGCAACAGTTGCCAGGGCAACCCTGGGCATGGCAGTGGGCTTAAGGGCGCCAGAACCCGCCCACTTCCGCTTTGGGGGCAAGCAACAGTTGCCAGGGCAACCCTGGGCAAGGCAGGGGGCTTAAGGGAGTCAGGACCCACCCACTTCCGCTTTGGGGGCCAGCAACAGTTGCCAGGGCAACCCTGGGCATGGCAGGGGGCTGGAGGGCGCCTGGACCCGCCCACTTCCGCTTTGGGGGCCAGCAACAGTTGCCTGGGCAACCCTGGGCATGGCAGGGGGCTGGATGGCGCCTGGACCCGCCCACTTCCGCTTTTGGGGGCCAGCAACAGTTGCCAGGGCAACCCTGGGCATGGCAGTGGGCTTAAGGGCGCCAGAACCCGCCCACTTCCGCTTTGGGGGCCAGCAACAGTTGCCAAGGCAACCCTGGGCAAGGCAGGGGGCTTAAGGGAGTCAAGACCCACCCACTTCCGCTTTGGGGGCCAGCAACAGTTGCCAGGGCAACCCTGGGCATGGCAGGGGGCTGGAGGGCGCCTGGACCCGCCCACTTCCGCTTTGGGGGCCAGCAACAGTTGCCTGGGCAACCCTGGGCATGGCAGGGGGCTGGAGGGCGCCTGGACCCGCCCACTTCCGCTTTGGGGGCCAGCAACAGTTGCCAGGGCAACATTGGGCATGGCAGGGGGCTTAAGGGAGTACGGACCCGCCCACTTCCGCTTTGGGTGTCAGCAACAGTTGCCAGGGCAACCCTGGGCATGGCAGGGGGCTTAAGGGCGCCAGAACCCGCCCACTTCCGCTTTGGGGGCCAGCAACAGTTGCCAGGGCAACCCTGGGCATGGCAGGGGGCTGGAGGGCGCCTGGACCCGCCCACTTTCGCTTTGGGGGCCAGCAACAGTTGCCAGGGCAACATTGGGCATGGCAGGGGGCTTAAGGGAGTCAGGACCCGCCCACTTCCGCTTTGGGGGCCAGCAACAGTTGCCAGGGCAACCCTGGGCATGGCAGGGGGCTGGAGGGCGCCTGGACCCGCCCACTTTCGCTTTGGGGGCCAGCAACAGTTGCCAGGGCAACCCTGGGCATGGCAGGGGGCTTAAGGGCGCCAGAACCCGCCCACTTCCGCTTTGGGGGCCAGCAACAGTTGCCAGGGCAACATTGGGCATGGCATGGGGCTTAAGGGAGTCAGGACCCGCCCACTTCCGCTTTGGGGGCCAGCAACAGTTGCAAGGGCAACCCTGGGCATGGCAGGGGGCTGGATGGTGCCGGAACCCGCCCACTTCCGCTTTGGGGGCCAGCAACAGTTGCCAGGGCAACCCTGGGCATGGCAGGAGGCTGGAGGGCGCCTGGACCCACCCACTTCCGCTTTGGGGGCCAGCAACAGTTGCCAGGGCAACCCTGGGCATGGCAGGGGGCTTAAGGGCGCCAGAACCCGCCCACTTCCGCTTTGGGGGCCAGCAACAGTTGCCAGGGCAACCCTGGGCATGGCAGGGGGCTGGAGGGCGCCTGGACCCGCCCACTTCCGCTTTGGGGGCCAGCAACAGTTGCCAGGGCAACCCTGGGCATGGCAGGGGGCTGGAGGGCGCCTAGACCCGCCCACTTCCGCTTTGGGGGCCAGCAACAGTTGCCAGGGCAACCCTGGGCATGGCAGGGGGCTTAAGGGCGCCAGAACCCGCCCACTTCCGCTTTGGGGGCCAGCAACAGTTGCCAGGGCAACATTGGGCATGGCAGGGTGTTTAAGGGAGTCGGGACCCGCCCACTTCCGCTTTGGGGGCCAGCAACAGTTGCCAGGGCAACCCTGGGCATGGCAGGGGGCTGGAGGGCGTCTGGACCCGCCCACTTCCGCTTTGGGGGCCAGCAACAGTTGCCAGGGCAACCCTGGGCATGGCAGGGGGCTGGAGGGCGCCTGGACCCGCCCACTTCCGCTTTGGGGGCCAGCAACAGTTGCCAGGGCAACCCTGGGCATGGCAGGAGGCTGGAGGGCGCCTGGACCCACCCACTTCCGCTTTGGGGGCCAGCAACAGTTGCCAGGGCAACCCTGGGCATGGCAGGGGGCTTAAGGGCGCCAGAACCCGCCCACTTCCGCTTTGGGGGCCAGCAACAGTTGCCAGGGCAACCCTGGGCATGGCAGGGGGCTGGAGGGCGCATGGACCCGCCCACTTCCGCTTTGGGGGCCAGCAACAGTTGCCAGGGCAACCCTGGGCATGGCAGGGGGCTGGAGGGCGCCTGGACCCGCCCACTTCCGCTTTGGGGGCCAGCAACAGTTGACAGGGCAACCCTGGGCATGGCAGGGGGCTGGAGGGCGTCTCGACCCGCCCACTTCCGCTTTGGGGGCCAGCAACAGTTGCCAGGGCAACCCTGGGCATGGCAGGGGGCTGGAGGGCGCCTGGACCCGCCCACTTCCGCTTTGGTGGCCAGCAACAGTTGCCAGGGCAACCCTGGGCATGGCAGGGGGCTGGAGGGCGTCTTGACCCGCCCACTTCCGCTTTGGTGGCCAGCAACAGTTGCCAGGGCAACCCTGGGCATGGCAGGTTGCTGGAGGGCGTCTTGACCCGCCCATGTCCGCTTTGGGGGCCAGCAACAGTTGCCTGGGCAACCCTGGGCATGGCAGGGGGCTGGAGGGCGCCTGGACCCGCCCACTTCCGCTTTGGGGGCCAGCAACAGTTGCCAGGGCAACGCTGGGCAAGGCAGGTGCTTAAGGGGGCCTGGACCCGCCCACTTCCGCTTTGGGGGCCAGCAACAGTTGCCAGGGCAACCCTTGGCATGGCATGGGGCTTAAGGAGGCTTGGACCCGCCCACTTCCGCTTTGGGGGCCAGCAACAGTTGCCAGGGCAACCCTGGGCATGGCAGGGGGCTTAAGGGGGCCTGGACCCGCCCACTTCCGCTTTGGGGGCCAGCAACAGTTGCCAGGGCAACCCTGGGCATGGCAGTGGGCTTAAGGGCGCCAGAACCCGCCCACTTCCGCTTTGGGGGCCAGCAACAGTTGCCAGGGCAACCCTGGGCAAGGCAGGGGGCTTAAGGGAGTCAGGACCCACCCACTTCCGCTTTGGGGGCCAGCAACAGTTGCCAGGGCAACCCTGGGCATGGCAGGGGGCTAGAGGGGGCCTGGACCCGCCCACTTCCGCTTTGGGGGCCAGCAACAGTTGCCTGGGCAACCCTGGGCATGGCAGGGGGCTGGATGGCGCCTGGACCCGCCCACTTCCGCTTTTGGGGGCCAGCAACAGTTGCCAGGGCAACCCTGGGCATGGCAGTGGGCTTAAGGGCGCCAGAACCCGCCCACTTCCGCTTTGGGGGCCAGCAACAGTTGCCAAGGCAACCCTGGGCAAGGCAGGGGGCTTAAGGGAGTCAAGACCCACCCACTTCCGCTTTGGGGGCCAGCAACAGTTGCCAGGGCAACCCTGGGCATGGCAGGGGGCTGGAGGGCGCCTGGACCCGCCCACTTCCGCTTTGGGGGCCAGCAACAGTTGCCTGGGCAACCCTGGGCATGGCAGGGGGCTGGAGGGCGCCTGGACCCGCCCACTTCCGCTTTGGGGGCCAGCAACAGTTGCCAGGGCAACATTGGGCATGGCAGGGGGCTTAAGGGAGTACGGACCCGCCCACTTCCGCTTTGGGTGTCAGCAACAGTTGCCAGGGCAACCCTGGGCATGGCAGGGGGCTTAAGGGCGCCAGAACCCGCCCACTTCCGCTTTGGGGGCCAGCAACAGTTGCCAGGGCAACACTGGGCATGGCAGGGGGCTGGAGGGCGCCTGGACCCGCCCACTTTCGCTTTGGGGGCCAGCAACAGTTGCCAGGGCAACATTGGGCATGGCAGGGGGCTTAAGGGAGTCAGGACCCGCCCACTTCCGCTTTGGGGGCCAGCAACAGTTGCCAGGGCAACCCTGGGCATGGCAGGGGGCTGGAGGGCGCCTGGACCCGCCCACTTTCGCTTTGGGGGCCAGCAACAGTTGCCAGGGCAACCCTGGGCATGGCAGGGGGCTTAAGGGCGCCAGAACCCGCCCACTTCCGCTTTGGGGGCCAGCAACAGTTGCCAGGGCAACATTGGGCATGGCATGGGGCTTAAGGGAGTCAGGACCCGCCCACTTCCGCTTTGGGGGCCAGCAACAGTTGCAAGGGCAACCCTGGGCATGGCAGGGGGCTGGATGGTGCCGGAACCCGCCCACTTCCGCTTTGGGGGCCAGCAACAGTTGCCAGGGCAACCCTGGGCATGGCAGGGGGCTGGAGGGCGCCTGGACCCGCCCACTTTCGCTTTGGGGGCCAGCAACAGTTGCCAGGGCAACATTGGGCATGGCAGGGGGCTTAAGGGAGTCAGGACCCGCCCACTTCCGCTTTGGGGGCCAGTAACAGTTGCCAGGGCAACCCTGGGCATGGCAGGGGGCTGGAGGGCGCCTGGACCCGCCCACTTTCGCTTTGGGGGCCAGCAACAGTTGCCAGGGCAACCCTGGGCATGGCAGGGGGCTTAAGGGCGCCAGAACCCGCCCACTTCCGCTTTGGGGGCCAGCAACAGTTGCCAGGGCAACATTGGGCATGGCATGGGGCTTAAGGGAGTCAGGACCCGCCCACTTCCGCTTTGGGGGCCAGCAACAGTTGCAAGGGCAACCCTGGGCATGGCAGGGGGCTGGATGGTGCCGGAACCCGCCCACTTCCGCTTTGGGGGCCAGCAACAGTTGCCAGGGCAACCCTGGGCATGGCAGGAGGCTGGAGGGCGCCTGGACCCACCCACTTCCGCTTTGGGGGCCAGCAACAGTTGCCAGGGCAACCCTGGGCATGGCAGGGGGCTTAAGGGCGCCAGAACCCGCCCACTTCCGCTTTGGGGGCCAGCAACAGTTGCCAGGGCAACCCTGGGCATGGCAGGGGGCTGGAGGGCGCCTGGACCCGCCCACTTCCGCTTTGGGGGCCAGCAACAGTTGCCAGGGCAACCCTGGGCATGGCAGGAGGCTGGAGGGCGCCTGGACCCACCCACTTCCGCTTTGGGGGCCAGCAACAGTTGCCAGGGCAACCCTGGGCATGGCAGGGGGCTTAAGGGCGCCAGAACCCGCCCACTTCCGCTTTGGGGGCCAGCAACAGTTGCCAGGGCAACCCTGGGCATGGCAGGGGGCTGGAGGGCGCCTGGACCCGCCCACTTCCGCTTTGGGGGCCAGCAACAGTTGCCAGGGCAACCCTGGGCATGGCAGGGGGCTGGAGGGCGCCTAGACCCGCCCACTTCCGCTTTGGGGGCCAGCAACAGTTGCCAGGGCAACCCTGGGCATGGCAGGGGGCTGGAGGGCGTCTGGACCCGCCCACTTCCGCTTTGGGGGCCAGCAACAGTTGCCAGGGCAACCCTGGGCATGGCAGGGGGCTGGAGGGCGCCTGGACCCGCCCACTTCCGCTTTGGTGGCCAGCAACAGTTGCCAGGGCAACCCTGGGCATGGCAGGGGGCTGGAGGGCGCCTGGACCCGCCCACTTCCGCTTTGGGGGCCAGCAACAGTTGCCAGGGCAACCCTGGGCATGGCAGGGGGCTGGAGGGCGCCTGGACCCGCCCACTTCCGCTTTGGGGGCCAGCAACAGTTGCCAGGGCAACCCTGGGCATGGCAGGGGGCTGGAGGGCGCCTGGACCCGCCCACTTCCGCTTTGGGGGCCAGCAACAGTTGCCAGGGCAACCCTGGGCATGGCAGGGGGCTTAAGGGCGCCATAACCCGCCCACTTCCGCTTTGGGGGCCAGCAACAGTTGCCAGGGCAACATTGGGCATGGTAGGGGGCTTAAGGGAGTCAGGACCCGCCCACTTCCGCTTTGGGGGCCAGCAACAGTTGCCAGGGCAACCCTGGGTAAGGCAGGGGGCTTAAGGGGGGCTGGACCCGCCCACTTCCGCTTTGGGGCCAGCAACAGTTGCCAGGGCAACGCTGGGCAACGCAGGTGCTTAACGGGGCCTGGACCCGCCCACTTCCGCATTGGGGGCCAGCAACAGTTGCCAGGGCAACTCTTGGCATGGCATGGGGCTTAAGGGGGCCTGGACCCGCCCACTTCCGCTTTGGGGGCCAGCAACAGTTGCCAGGGCAACCCTGGGCATGGCAGGGGGCTGGAGGGCGCCTGGACCCGCCCACTTCCGCTTTGGGGGCCAGCAACAGTTGCCAGGGCAACCCTGGGCATGGCAGGGGGATGGAGGGCGCCTGGACCCGCCCACTTCTGCTTTGGATGCCAGTAACAGTTGCCAGGGCAACCCTGGGCATGGCAGGGGGCTTAAGGGGGCCAGGACCCGCTCACTTCCGCTTTGGGGGCCAGCAACAGTTGCCAGGGCAACATTGGGCATGGCAGGGGGCTTAAGGGAGTCAGGACCCGCCCACTTCCGCTTTGGGGGCCAGCAACAGTTGCCAGGGCAACCCTGGGCATGGCAGGGGGCTGGAGGGCGTCAGGACCCGCCCACTTCCGCTTTGGGGGCCAGCAACAGTTGCAAGGGCAACCCTGGGCATGGCAGGGGGCTGGATGGCGCCTGGACCCGCCCACTTCCGCTTTGGGGGCCAGCAACAGTTGCCAGGGCAACCCTGGGCATGGCAGGGGGCTGGAGGGCGCCTGGACCCGCCCACTTCCGCTTTGGGGGCCAGCAACAGTTGCCAGGGCAACCCTGGGCATGGCAGGGGGCTGGAGGGCGTCAGGACCCGCCCACTTCCGCTTTGGGGGCCAGCAACAGTTGCCAGGGCAACCCTGGGCATGGCAGGGGGCTGGAGGGCACCTGGACCCGCCCACTTCCGCTTTGGGGGCCAGCAACAGTTGCCAGGGCAACCCTGGGCATGGCAGGGGGCTTAAGGGCGCCAGAACCCGCCCACTTCCGCTTTGGGGGCCAGCAACAGTTGCCAGGGCAACCCTGGGCATGGCAGGGGGATTAAGGGCGCCAGAACCCGCCCACTTTCGCTTTGGGGGCCAGCAACAGTTGCCAGGGCAACATTGGGCATGGCAGGGGGCTTAAGGGAGTCAGGACCCGCCCACTTCCGCTTTGGGGGCCAGCAACAGTTGCCAGGGCAACCCTGGGCATGGCAGGGGGCTGGATGGCGCCTGGACCCGCCCACTTCCGCTTTGGGGGCCAGCAACAGTTGCCAGGGCAACCCTGGGCATGGCAGGGGGCTTAAGGGAGTCAGGACACGCCCACTTCCGCTTTGGGGGCCAGTAACAGTTGCCAGGGCAACATTGGGCATGGCAGGGGGCTTAAGGGAGTCAGGACCCGCCCACTTCCGCTTTGGGGGCCAGCAACAGTTGCCAGGGCAACCCTGGGCATGGTAGGGGGCTTAAGGGGGCCAGGACCCGCCCACTTCCGCTTTGGTGGCCAGCAACAGTTGCCAGGGCAACCCTGGGCATGGCAGGGGGCTGGAGGGCGCCTGGACCCGCCCACTTCCGCTTTGGGGGCCAGCAACAGTTGCCAGGGCAACCCTGGGCATGGCAGGGGGCTGGAGGGCGCCTGAACCCGCCCACTTCCGCTTTGGGGGCCAGCAACAGTTGCCAGGGCAACCCTGGGCATGGCAGGGGGCTGGAGGGCGCCTGGACCCGCCCACTTCCGCTTTGGGGGCCAGCAACAGTTGCCTGGGCAACCCTGGGCATGGCAGGGGGCTTAAGGGGGCCTGGACCCGCCCACTTCCGCTTTGGGGGCCAGCAACAGTTGCTAGGGCAACCCTGGGCATGGCAGGGGGCTTAAGGGCGCCAGAACCCGCCCACTTCCGCTTTGGGGGCCAGCAACAGTTGCCAGGGCAACATTGGGCATGGCAGGGTGTTTAAGGGAGTCGGGACCCGCCCACTTCCGCTTTGGGGGCCAGCAACAGTTGCCAGGGCAACCCTGGGCATGGCAGGGGGCTGGAGGGCGTCTGGACCCGCCCACTTCCGCTTTGGGGGCCAGCAACAGTTGCCAGGGCAACCCTGGGCATGGCAGGGGGCTGGAGGGCGCCTGGACCCGCCCACTTCCGCTTTGGGGGCCAGCAACAGTTGCCAGGGCAACCCTGGGCATGGCAGGAGGCTGGAGGGCGCCTGGACCCACCCACTTCCGCTTTGGGGGCCAGCAACAGTTGCCAGGGCAACCCTGGGCATGGCAGGGGGCTTAAGGGCGCCAGAACCCGCCCACTTCCGCTTTGGGGGCCAGCAACAGTTGCCAGGGCAACCCTGGGCATGGCAGGGGGCTGGAGGGCGCCTGGACCCGCCCACTTCCGCTTTGGGGGCCAGCAACAGTTGCCAGGGCAACCCTGGGCATGGCAGGGGGCTGGAGGGCGCCTGGACCCGCCCACTTCCGCTTTGGGGGCCAGCAACAGTTGACAGGGCAACCCTGGGCATGGCAGGGGGCTGGAGGGCGTCTGGACCCGCCCACTTCCGCTTTGGGGGCCAGCAACAGTTGCCAGGGCAACCCTGGGCATGGCAGGGGGCTGGAGGGCGCCTGGACCCGCCCACTTCCGCTTTGGTGGCCAGCAACAGTTGCCAGGGCAACCCTGGGCATGGCAGGGGGCTGGAGGGCGTCTTGACCCGCCCACTTCCGCTTTGGTGGCCAGCAACAGTTGCCAGGGCAACCCTGGGCATGGCAGGTTGCTGGAGGGTGTCTTGACCCGCCCATGTCCGCTTTGGGGGCCAGCAACAGTTGCCTGGGCAACCCTGGGCATGGCAGGGGGCTGGAGGGCGCCTGGACCCGCCCACTTCCGCTTTGGGGGCCAGCAACAGTTGCCAGGGCAACGCTGGGCAAGGCAGGTGCTTAAGGGGGCCTGGACCCGCCCACTTCCGCTTTGGGGGCCAGCAACAGTTGCCAGGGCAACCCTTGGCATGGCATGGGGCTTAAGGAGGCCTGGACCCGCCCACTTCCGCTTTGGGGGCCAGCAACAGTTGCCAGGGCAACCCTGGGCATGGCAGGGGGCTTAAGGGGGCCTGGACCCGCCCACTTCCGCTTTGGGGGCCAGCAACAGTTGCCAGGGCAACCCTGGGCATGGCAGTGGGCTTAAGGGCGCCAGAACCCGCCCACTTCCGCTTTGGGGGCCAGCAACAGTTGCCAGGGCAACCCTGGGCAAGGCAGGGGGCTTAAGGGAGTCAGGACCCACCCACTTCCGCTTTGGGGGCCAGCAACAGTTGCCAGGGCAACCCTGGGCATGGCAGGGGGCTGGAGGGCGCCTGGACCCGCCCACTTCCGCTTTGGGGGCCAGCAACAGTTGCCTGGGCAACCCTGGGCATGGCAGGGGGCTGGATGGCGCCTGGACCCGCCCACTTCCGCTTTTGGGGGCCAGCAACAGTTGCCAGGGCAACCCTGGGCATGGCAGTGGGCTTAAGGGCGCCAGAACCCGCCCACTTCCGCTTTGGGGGCCAGCAACAGTTGCCAAGGCAACCCTGGGCAAGGCAGGGGGCTTAAGGGAGTCAAGACCCACCCACTTCCGCTTTGGGGGCCAGCAACAGTTGCCAGGGCAACCCTGGGCATGGCAGGGGGCTGGAGGGCGCCTGGACCCGCCCACTTCCGCTTTGGGGGCCAGCAACAGTTGCCAGGGCAACATTGGCCATGGCAGGGGGCTTAAGGGAGTACGGACCCGCCCACTTCCGCTTTGGGTGTCAGCAACAGTTGCCAGGGCAACCCTGGGCATGGCAGGGGGCTTAAGGGCGCCAGAACCCGCCCACTTCCGCTTTGGGGGCCAGCAACAGTTGCCAGGGCAACATTGGGCATGGCAGGGGGCTTAAGGGAGTCAGGACCCGCCCACTTCCGCTTTGGGGGCCAGCAACAGTTGCCAGGGCAACCCTGGGCATGGCAGGGGGCTGGAGGGCGCCTGGACCCGCCCACTTTCGCTTTGGGGGCCAGCAACAGTTGCCAGGGCAACATTGGGCATGGCAGGGGGCTTAAGGGAGTCAGGACCCGCCCACTTCCGCTTTGGGGGCCAGCAACAGTTGCCAGGGCAACCCTGGGCATGGCAGGGGGCTGGAGGGCGCCTGGACCCGCCCACTTTCGCTTTGGGGGCCAGCAACAGTTGCCAGGGCAACCCTGGGCATGGCAGGGGGCTTAAGGGCGCCAGAACCCGCCCACTTCCGCTTTGGGGGCCAGCAACAGTTGCCAGGGCAACCCTGGGCAAGGCAGGGGGCTTAAGGGAGTCAGGACCCGCCCACTTCCGCTTTGGGGGCCAGCAACAGTTGCCAGGGCAACCCTGGGCATGGCAGGGGGCTGGAGGGCGCCTGGACCCACCCATTTCCGCTTTGGGGGCCAGCAACAGTTGCCAGGGCAACCCTGGGCATGGCAGGGGGCTGGAGGGAACCTGGACCCGCCCACTTCCGCTTTGGGGGCCAGCAACAGTTGCCAGGGCAACCCTGGGCATGGCAGGGGGCTGGAGGGCGCCTGGACCCGCCCACTTCCGCTTTGGGGGCCAGCAACAGTTGCCAGGGCAACCCTGGGCATGGAAGGGGGCTTAAGGGGGCCAGGACCCGCTCACTTCCGCTTTGGGGGCCAGCAACAGTTGCCAGGGCAACATTGGGCATGGCAGGGGGCTTAACGGAGTCAGGACCCGCCCACTTCCGCTTTGGGGGCCAGCAACAGTTGCCAGGGCAACCCTGGGCATGGCAGGGGGCTTAAGGGCGCCAGAACCCGCCCACTTCCGCTTTGGGGGCCAGCAACAGTTGCCAGGGCAACATTGGGCATGGCAGGGGGCTTAAGGGAGTCAGGACCCGCCCACTTCCGCTTTGGGTGCCTGCAACAGTTGCCAGGGCAACCCTGGGCATGGCAGGGGGCTGGAGGGCGCCTGGACCCGCCCACTTCCGCTTTGGGGGCCAGCAACAGTTGCCAGGGCAACCCTGGGCATGGCAGGGGGCTGGAGGGCATCTTGACCCGCCCACTTCCGCTTTGGGGGCCAGCAACAGTTGCCAGGGCAACCCTGGGCATGGCAGGGGGCTTAAGGGCGCCAGAACCCGCCCACTTCCGCTTTGGGGGCCAGCAACAGTTGCCAGGGCAACATTGGGCATGGCAGGGGGCTTAAGGGAGTCAGGACCCGCCCACTTCCGCTTTGGGGGCCAACAACAGTTGCCAGGGCAACCCTGGGCATGGCAGGGGGCTGGATGGCGCCTGAACCCGCCCACTTCCGCTTTGAGGGCCAGCAACAGTTGCCAGGGCAACCCTGGGCATGGCAGGGGGCTGGAGGGCGCCTTTACCCGCCCACGTCCGCTTTGGGGGCCAGCAACAGTTGCCTGGGCAACCCTGGGCATGGCAGGGGGCTGCAGGGCGCCTGGACCCGCCCACTTCCGCTTTGGGGGCCAGCAACAGTTGCCAGGGCAACGCTGGGCAAGGCAGGTGCTTAAGGGGGCCTGGACCCGCCCACTTCCGCTTTGGGGGGCAGCAACAGTTGCCAGGGCAACCCTTGGCATGGCAGGGGGCTTAAGGGGGCCTGGACCCGCCCATTTCCGCTTTGGGGGCCAGCAACAGTTGCCAGGGCAAACCTGGGCATGGAAGGGGGCTTGTGGGGGCCAGGACCGGCCCACTTCCGCTTTGGGGGCCAGCAACAGTTGCCAGGGCAACCCTTGGCATGGCATGGGGCTGGAGGGAACCTGGACCCGCCCACTTCCGCTTTGGGGGCCAGCAACAGTTGCCAGGGCAACCCTGGGCATGGCAGGGGGCTGGAGGGCGCCTGGACCCGCCCACTTCCGCTTTGGGGGCCAGCAACAGTTGCCAGGGCAACCCTGGGCATGGAAGGGGGCTTAAGGGGGCCAGGACCCGCTCACTTCCGCTTTGGGGGCCAGCAACAGTTGCCAGGGCAACATTGGGCATGGCAGGGGGCTTAACGGAGTCAGGACCCGCCCACTTCCGCTTTGGGGGCCAGCAACAGTTGCCAGGGCAACCCTGGGCATGGCAGGGGGCTTAAGGGCGCCAGAACCCGCCCACTTCCGCTTTGGGGGCCAGCAACAGTTGCCAGGGCAACATTGGGCATGGCAGGGGGCTTGAGGGAGTCAGGACCCGCCCACTTCCGCTTTGGGTGCCTGCAACAGTTGCCAGGGCAACCCTGGGCATGGCAGGGGGCTGGAGGGCGCCTGGACCCGCCCACTTCCGCTTTGGGGGCCAGCAACAGTTGCCAGGGCAACCCTGGGCATGGCAGGGGGCTGGAGGGCATCTTGACCCGCCCACTTCCGCTTTGGGGGCCAGCAACAGTTGCCAGGGCAACCCTGGGCATGGCAGGGGGCTTAAGGGCGCCAGAACCCGCCCACTTCCGCTTTGGGGGCCAGCAACAGTTGCCAGGGCAACATTGGGCATGGCAGGGGGCTTAAGGGAGTCAGGACCCGCCCACTTCCGCTTTGGGGGCCAACAACAGTTGCCAGGGCAACCCTGGGCATGGCAGGGGGCTGGATGGCGCCTGAACCCGCCCACTTCCGCTTTGAGGGCCAGCAACAGTTGCCAGGGCAACCCTGGGCATGGCAGGGGGCTGGAGGGCGCCTTTACCCGCCCACGTCCGCTTTGGGGGCCAGCAACAGTTGCCTGGGCAACCCTGGGCATGGCAGGGGGCTGGAGGGCGCCTGGACCCGCCCACTTCCGCTTTGGGGGCCAGCAACAGTTGCCAGGGCAACGCTGGGCAAGGCAGGTGCTTAAGGGGGCCTGGACCCGCCCACTTCCGCTTTGGGGGGCAGCAACAGTTGCCAGGGCAACCCTTGGCATGGCAGGGGGCTTAAGGGGGCCTGGACCCGCCCATTTCCGCTTTGGGGGCCAGCAACAGTTGCCAGGGCAAACCTGGGCATGGAAGGGGGCTTGTGGGGGCCAGGACCGGCCCACTTCCGCTTTGGGGGCCAGCAACAGTTGCCTGGGCAACCCTGGGCATGGCAGGGGGCTGGAGGGCGCCTGGACCCGCCCACTTCCGCTTTGGGGGCCAGCAACAGTTGCCAGGGCAACCCTTGGCATGGCATGGGGCTTAAGGAGGCCTGGACCCGCCCACTTCCGCTTTGGGGGCCAGCAACAGTTGCCAGGGCAACCCTTGGCATGGCATGGGGCTTAAGGAGGCCTGGACCCGCCCACTTCCGCTTTGGGGGCCAGCAACAGTTGCCAGGGCAACCCTGGGCATGGCAGGGGGCTTAAGGGGGCCTGGACCCGCCCATTTCCGCTTTGGGGGCCAGCAACAGTTGCCAGGGCAAACCTGGGCATGGCAGGGGGCTGGAGGGCGCCTGGACCCGCCCACTTCCGCTTTGGGGGCCAGCAACAGTTGCCAGGGCAACCCTGGGCATGGCAGGGGGCTGGAGGGCGCCTGGACCCACCCACTTCCGCTTTGGGGGCCAGCAACAGTTGCCAGGGCAACCCTGGGCATGGCAGGGGGCTGGAGGGCGCCTGGACCCGCCCACTTCCGCTTTGGGGGCCAGCAACAGTTGCCAGGGCAACCCTGGGCATGACAGGGGGCTGGAGGGCGCCTGGACCCGCCCACTTCCGCTTTGGGGGCCAGCAACAGTTGCCAGGGCAACATTGGGCATGGCAGGGGGCTTAAGGGAGTACGGACCCGCCCACTTCCGCTTTGGGTGTCAGCAACAGTTGCCAGGGCAACCCTGGGCATGGCAGGGGGCTTAAGGGCGCCAGAACCCGCCCACTTCCGCTTTGGGGGCCAGCAACAGTTGCCAAGGCAACCCTGGGCAAGGCAGGGGGCTTAAGGGAGTCAAGACCCACCCACTTCCGCTTTGGGGGCCAGCAACAGTTGCCAGGGCAACCCTGGGCATGGCAGGGGGCTGGAGGGCGCTTTGACCCGCCCACGTCCGCTTTGGGGGCCAGCAACAGTTGCCAGGGCAAAATTGGGCATGGCAGGGGGCTTAAGGGAGTCAGGACCCGCCCACTTTTGCTTTGAGGGCCAGCAACAGTTGCCAGGGCAACCCTGGGCATAAAAGGGGGCTTAAGGGGGCCAGGACCCGCCCACTTCCGCTTCTGGGCCAGCAACAGTTGCCAGGGCAACCCTGGGCATGGCAGGGGGCTGGAGGGCGCCTGGACCCGCCCACTTCCGCTTTGGGGGCCAGCAACAGTTGCCAGGGCAACGCTGGGCAAGGCAGGTGCTTAAGGGGGCCTGGACCCGCCCACTTCCGCTTTGGGGGCCAGCAACAGTTGCCAGGGCAACCCTTGGCATGGCATGGGGCTTAAGGGGGCCTGGACCCGCCCACTTCCGCTTTGGGGGCCAGCATCAGTTGCCAGGGCAAACCTGGGCATGGCAGGGGGCTGAAGGGCGCCTGGACCCGCCCACTTCCGCTTTGGGGGCCAGCAACAGTTGCCAGGGCAACCCTGGGCATGGCAGGGGGCTGGAGGGCGCCTGGACCCACCCACTTCCGCTTTGGGGGCCAGCAACAGTTGCCAGGGCAACAATGGACATGGCAGGGGGCTTAAGAGCGCCAGAACCCACCCACTTCCGCTTTGGGGGCCAGCAACAGTTGCCAGGGCAACCCTGGGCAAGGCAGGGGGCTTAAGGGAGTCAGGACCCGCCCACTTCCGCTTTGGGGGCCAGCAACAGTTGCCAGGGCAACCCTGGGCATGGCAGGGGGCTGGAGGGCGCCTGGACCCACCCATTTCCGCTTTGGGGGCCAGCAACAGTTGCCAGGGCAACCCTGGGTATGGCAGGGGGCTGGAGGGAACCTGGACCCGCCCACTTCCGCTTTGGGGGCCAGCAACAGTTGCCAGGGCAACCCTGGGCATGGCAGGGGGCTGGAGGGCGCCTGGACCCGCCCACTTCCGCTTTGGGGGCCAGCAACAGTTGCCAGGGCAACCCTGGGGATGGCAGGGGGCTGGAGGGCGCCTGGACCCACCCACTTCCGCTTTGGGGGCCAGCAACAGTTGCCAGGGCAACCCTGGGCATGGCAGGGGGCTTAAGGGCACCAGAACCCGCCCACTTCCGCTTTGGGGGCCAGCAACAGTTGCCAGGGCAACCCTGGGCAAGGCAGGGGGCTAAAGGGGGCCTGGACCCGCCCACTTCCGCTTTGGGGGCCAGCAACAGTTGCCAGGGCAACCCTGGGCATGGCAGGGGGCTGGATGGCGCCTGGACCGGCCCACTTCCGCTTTGGGGGCCAGCAACAGTTGCCAGGGCAACCCTGGGCATGGCAGGGGGCTGGAGGGCGCCTTGACCCGCCCACGTCCACTTTGGGGGCCAGCAACAGTTGCCTTGGCAACCCTGGGCATGGCAGGGGGCTGGAGGGCGCCTGGACCCGCCCACTTCCGCTTTGGGGGCCAGCAACAGTTGCCAGGGCAACCCTGGGCATGACAGGGGGCTGGAGGGCACCTGGACCCACCCACTTCCGCTTTGGGGGCCAGCAACAGTTGCCAGGGCAACCCTGGGCATGGCAGGGGGCTTAAGGGCGCCAGAACCCGCCCACTTCCGCTTTGGGGGCCAGCAACAGTTGCCAGGGCAACCCTGGGCAAGGCAGGGGGCTTAAGGGAGTCAGGACCCACCCACTTCCGCTTTGGGGGCCAGCAACAGTTGCCAGGGCAACCCTGGGCATGGCAGGGGGCTGGAGGGCGCCTGGACCCGCCCACTTCCGCTTTGGGGGCCAGCAACAGTTGCCTGGGCAACCCTGGGCATGGCAGGGGGCTGGAGGGCGCCTGGACCCGCCCACTTCCGCTTTGGGGGCCAGCAACAGTTGCCAGGGCAACCCTGGGCATGGCAGGGGGCTGGATGGTGCCGGAACCCGCCCACTTCCGCTTTGGGGGCCAGCAACAGTTGCCAGGGCAACCCTGGGCATGGCAGGGGGCTGGAGGGCGCTTTGACCCGCCCACGTCCGCTTTGGGGGCCAGCAACAGTTGCCAGGGCAAAATTGGGCATGGTAGGGGGCTTAAGGGAGTCAGGACCCGCCCACTTTTGCTTTGAGGGCCAGCAACAGTTGCCAGGGCAACCCTTGGCATGGCATGGGGCTTAAGGAGGCCTGGACCCGCCCACTTCCGCTTTGGGGGCCAGCAACAGTTGCCAGGGCAACCCTGGGCATGGCAGGGGGCTTAAGGGGGCCTGGACCCGCCCATTTCCGCTTTGGGGGCCAGCAACAGTTGCCAGGGCAAACCTGGGCATGGCAGGGGGCTGGAGGGCGCCTGGACCCGCCCACTTCCGCTTTGGGGGCCAGCAACAGTTGCCAGGGCAACCCTGGGCATGGCAGGGGGCTGGAGGGCGCCTCGACCCACCCACTTCCGCTTTGGGGGCCAGCAACAGTTGCCAGGGCAACCCTGGGCATGGCAGGGGGCTGGAGGGCGCCTGGACCCGCCCACTTCCGCTTTGGGGGCCAGCAACAGTTGCCAGGGCAACCCTGGGGATGGCAGGGGGCTGGAGGGCGCCTGGACCCGCCCACTTCCGCTTTGGGGGCCAGCAACAGTTGCCAGGGCAACCCTGGGCATGGCAGGGGGCTGGTGGGCGCCTGGACCCACCCACTTCCGCTTTGGGGGCCAGCAACAGTTGCCAGGGCAACCCTGGGCATGGCAGGGGGCTTAAGGGCACCAGAACCCGCCCACTTCCGCTTTGGGGGCCAGCAACAGTTGCCAAGGCAACCCTGGGCAAGGCAGGGGGCTAAAGGGGGCCTGGACCCGCCCACTTCCGCTTTGGGGGCCAGCAACAGTTGCCAGGGCAACCCTGGGCATGGCAGGGGGCTGGAGGGCGCCTGGACCCGCCCACTTCCGCTTTGGGGGCCAGCAACAGTTGCCTGGGCAACCCTGGGCATGGCAGGGGGCTGGATGGCGCCTGGACCCGCCCACTTCCGCTTTTGGGGGCCAGCAACAGTTGCCAGGGCAACCCTGGGCATGGCAGTGGGCTTAAGGGCGCCAGAACCCGCCCACTTCCGCTTTGGGGGCCAGCAACAGTTGCCAGGGCAACCCTGGGCATGGCAGGGGGCTGAAGGGCGCCTGGACCCGCCCACTTCCGCTTTGGGGGCCAGCAACAGTTGCCTGGGCAACCCTGGGCATGGCAGGGGGCTGGAGGGCGCCTGGACCCGCCCACTTCCGCTTTGGAGGCCAGCAACAGTTGCCAGGGCAACATTGGGCATGGCAGGGGGCTTAAGGGAGTACGGACCCGCCCACTTCCGCTTTGGGTGTCAGCAACAGTTGCCAGGGCAACCCTGGGCATGGCAGGGGGCTTAAGGGCGCCAGAACCCGCCCACTTCCGCTTTGGGGGCCAGCAACAGTTGCCAAGGCAACCGTGGGCAAGGCAGGGGGCTTAAGGGAGTCAAGACCCACCCACTTCCGCTTTGGGGGCCAGCAACAGTTGCCAGGGCAACCCTGGGCATGGCAGGGGGCTGGAGGGCGCCTGGACCGGCCCACTTCCGCTTTGGGGGCCAGCAACAGTTGCCTGGGCAACCCTGGGCATGGCAGGGGGCTGGAGGGCGCCTGGACCCGCCCACTTCCGCTTTGGGGGCCAGCAACAGTTGCCAGGGCAACATTGGGCATGGCAGGGGGCTTAAGGGAGTACGAACCCGCCCACTTCCGCTTTGGGTGTCAGCAACAGTTGCCAGGGCAACCCTGGGCATGGCAGGGGGCTTAAGGGCGCCAGAACCCGCCCACTTCCGCTTTGGGGGCCAGCAACAGTTGCCAGGGCAACATTGGGCATGGCAGGGGGCTTAAGGGAGTCAGGACCCGCCCACTTCCGCTTTGGGGGCCAGCAACAGTTGCCAGGGCAACCCTGGGCATGGCAGGGGGCTGGATGGTGCCGGAACCCGCCCACTTCCGCTTTGGGGGCCAGCAACAGTTGCCAGGGCAACCCTGGGCATGGCAGGGGGCTGGAGGGCGCTTTGACCCGCCCACGTCCGCTTTGGGGGCCAGCAACAGTTGCCAGGGCAAAATTGGGCATGGTAGGGGGCTTAAGGGAGTCAGGACCCGCCCACTTTTGCTTTGAGGGCCAGCAACAGTTGCCAGGGCAACCCTTGGCATGGAAGGGGGCTGGAGGGCGCCTGGACCCGCCCACTTTCGCTTTGGGGGCCAGCAACAGTTGCCAGGGCAACCCTGGGCATGGCAGGGGGCTTAAGGGCGCCAGAACCCGCCCACTTCCGCTTTGGGGGCCAGCAACAGTTGCCAGGGCAACATTGGGCATGGCATGGGGCTTAAGGGAGTCAGGACCCGCCCACTTCCGCTTTGGGGGCCAGCAACAGTTGCAAGGGCAACCCTGGGCATGGCAGGGGGCTGGATGGTGCCGGAACCCGCCCACTTCCGCTTTGGGGGCCAGCAACAGTTGCCAGGGCAACCCTGGGCATGGCAGGGGGCTGGAGGGCGCTTTGACCCGCCCACGTCCGCTTTGGGGGCCAGCAACAGTTGCCAGGGCAAAATTGGGCATGGCAGGGGGCTTAAGGGAGTCAGGACCCGCCCACTTTTGCTTTGAGGACCAGCAACAGTTGCCAGGGCAACCCTGGGCATAAAAGGGGGCTTAAGGGGGCCAGGACCCGCCCACTTCCGCTTTGGGGGCCAGCAACAGTTGCCAGGGCAACCCTGGGCATGGCAGGGGGCTGGAGGGCGCCTGGACCCGCCCACTTCCACTTTGGGGGCCAGCAACAGTTGCCAGGGCAACGCTGGGCAAGGCAGGTGCTTAAGGGGGCCTGGACCCGCCCACTTCCGCTTTGGGGGCCAGCAACAGTTGCCAGGGCAACCCTTGGCATGGCATGGGGCTTAAGGGGGCCTGGACCCGCCCACTTCCGCTTTGGGGGCCAGCATCAGTTGCCAGGGCAACCCTGGGCATGGCAGGGGGCTGGAGGGCGCCTGGACCCACCCATTTCCGCTTTGGGGGCCAGCAACAGTTGCCAGGGCAACCCTGGGCATGGCAGGGGGCTGGAGGGAACCTGGACCCGCCCACTTCCGCTTTGGGGGCCAGCAACAGTTGCCAGGGCAACCCTGGGCATGGCAGGGGGCTGGAGGGCGCCTGGACCCGCCCACTTCCGCTTTGGGGGCCAGCAACAGTTGCCAGGGCAACCCTGGGGATGGCAGGGGGCTGGAGGGCGCCTGGACCCGCCCACTTCCACTTTGGGGGCCAGCAACAGTTGCCAGGGCAACCCTGGGCATGGCAGGGGGCTGGAGGGCGCCTGGACCCACCCACTTCCGCTTTGGGGGCCAGCAACAGTTGCCAGGGCAACCCTGGGCATGGCAGGGGGCTTAAGGGCACCAGAACCCGCCCACTTCCGCTTTGGGGGCCAGCAACAGTTGCCAGGGCAACCCTGGGCATGGCAGGGGGCTGGAGGGCGCCTGGACCCGCCCACTTCCGCTTTGGGGGCCAGCAACAGTTGCCAGGGCAACCCTGGGCATGACAGGGGGCTGGAGGGCGCCTGGACCCACCCATTTCCGCTTTGGGGGCCAGCAACAGTTGCCAGGGCAACCCTGGGCATGGCAGGGGGCTGGAGGGAACCTGGACCCGCCCACTTCCGCTTTGGGGGCCAGCAACAGTTGCCAGGGCAACCCTGGGCATGGCAGGGGGCTGGAGGGCGCCTGGACCCGCCCACTTCCGCTTTGGGGGCCAGCAACAGTTGCCAGGGCAACCCTGGGGATGGCAGGGGGCTGGAGGGCGCCTGGACCCGCCCACTTCCACTTTGGGGGCCAGCAACAGTTGCCAGGGCAACCCTGGGCATGGCAGGGGGCTGGAGGGCGCCTGGACCCACCCACTTCCGCTTTGGGGGCCAGCAACAGTTGCCAGGGCAACCCTGGGCATGGCAGGGGGCTTAAGGGCACCAGAACCCGCCCACTTCCGCTTTGGGGGCCAGCAACAGTTGCCAGGGCAACCCTGGGCATGGCAGGGGGCTGGAGGGCGCCTGGACCCGCCCACTTCCGCTTTGGGGGCCAGCAACAGTTGCCTGGGCAACCCTGGGCATGGCAGGGGGCTGGAGGGCGCCTGGACCCGCCCACTTCCGCTTTGGGGGCCAGCAACAGTTGCCAGGGCAACCCTGGGCAAGGCAGGGGGCTGGAGGGCGCCTGGACCCGCCAACTTCCGCTTTGGGGGCCAGCAACAGTTGCCAGGGCAACATTGGGCATGGCAGGGGGCTTAAGGGAGTCAGGACCCGCCCACTTCCGCTTTGGGGGCCAGCAACAGTTGCCAGGGCAACCCTGGGCATGGCAGGGGGCTGGAGGGCGCCTGGACCCGCCCACTTTCGCTTTGGGGGCCAGCAACAGTTGCCAGGGCAACCCTGGGCATGGCAGGGGGCTGGATGGCGCCTGGACCGGCCCACTTCCGCTTTGGGGGCCAGCAACAGTTGCCAGGGCAACCCTGGGCATGGCAGGGGGCTGGAGGGCGCCTTGACCCGCCCACATCCACTTTGGGGGCCAGCAACAGTTGCCTTGGCAACCCTGGGCATGGCAGGGGGCTGGAGGGCGCCTGGACCCGCCCACTTCCGCTTTGGGGGCCAGCAACAGTTGCCAGGGCAACCCTGGGCATGGCAGGGGGCTGGAGGGCGCCTTGACCCGCCCACGTCCACTTTGGGGGCCAGCAACAGTTGCCTTGGCAACCCTGGGCATGGCAGGGGGCTGGAGGGCGCCTGGACCCGCCCACTTCCGCTTTGGGGGCCAGCAACAGTTGCCAGGGCAACCCTGGGCATGACAGGGGGCTGGAGGGCACCTGGACCCACCCACTTCCGCTTTGGTGGCCAGCAACAGTTGCCAGGGCAACCCTGGGCATGGCAGGGGGCTTAAGGGCGCCAGAACCCGCCCACTTCCGCTTTGGGGGCCAGCAACAGTTGCCAGGGCAACCCTGGGCAAGGCAGGGGGCTTAAGGGAGTCAGGACCCACCCACTTCCGCTTTGGGGGCCAGCAACAGTTGCCAGGGCAACCCTGGGCATGGCAGGGGGCTGGAGGGCGCCTGGACCCGCCCACTTCCGCTTTGGGGGCCAGCAACAGTTGCCTGGGCAACCCTGGGCATGGCAGGGGGCTGGAGGGCGCCTGGACCCGCCCACTTCCGCTTTGGGGGCCAGCAACAGTTGCCAGGGCAACCCTGGGCAAGGCAGGGGGCTGGAGGGCGCCTGGACCCGCCAACTTCCGCTTTGGGGGCCAGCAACAGTTGCCAGGGCAACATTGGGCATGGCAGGGGGCTTAAGGGAGTCAGGACCCGCCCACTTCCGCTTTGGGGGCCAGCAACAGTTGCCAGGGCAACCCTGGGCATGGCAGGGGGCTGGAGGGCGCCTGGACCCGCCCACTTTCGCTTTGGGGGCCAGCAACAGTTGCCAGGGCAACCCTGGGCATGGCAGGGGGCTTAAGGGCGCCAGAACCCGCCCACTTCCGCTTTGGGGGCCAGCAACAGTTGCCAGGGCAACATTGGGCATGGCAGGGGGCTTAAGGGAGTCAGGACCCGCCCACTTCCGCTTTGGGGGCCAGCAACAGTTGCCAGGGCAACCCTGGGCATGGCAGGGGGCTGGATGGTGCCGGAACCCGCCCACTTCCGCTTTGGGGGCCAGCAACAGTTGCCAGGGCAACCCTGGGCATGGCAGGGGGCTGGAGGGCGCTTTGACCCGCCCACGTCCGCTTTGGGGGCCAGCAACAGTTGCCAGGGCAAAATTGGGCATGGTAGGGGGCTTAAGGGAGTCAGGACCCGCCCACTTTTGCTTTGAGGGCCAGCAACAGTTGCCAGGGCAACCCTTGGCATGGCATGGGGCTTAAGGAGGCCTGGACCCGCCCACTTCCGCTTTGGGGGCCAGCAACAGTTGCCAGGGCAACCCTGGGCATGGCAGGGGGCTTAAGGGGGCCTGGACCCGCCCATTTCCGCTTTGGGGGCCAGCAACAGTTGCCAGGGCAAACCTGGGCATGGCAGGGGGCTGGAGGGCGCCTGGACCCGCCCACTTCCGCTTTGGGGGCCAGCAACAGTTGCCAGGGCAACCCTGGGCATGGCAGGGGGCTGGAGGGCGCCTCGACCCACCCACTTCCGCTTTGGGGGCCAGCAACAGTTGCCAGGGCAACCCTGGGCATGGCAGGGGGCTGGAGGGCGCCTGGACCCGCCCACTTCCGCTTTGGGGGCCAGCAACAGTTGCCAGGGCAACCCTGGGGATGGCAGGGGGCTGGAGGGCGCCTGGACCCGCCCACTTCCGCTTTGGGGCCAGCAACAGTTGCCAGGGCAACCCTGGGCATGGCAGGGGGCTGGTGGGCGCCTGGACCCACCCACTTCCGCTTTGGGGGCCAGCAACAGTTGCCAGGGCAACCCTGGGCATGGCAGGGGGCTTAAGGGCACCAGAACCCGCCCACTTCCGCTTTGGGGGCCAGCAACAGTTGCCAAGGCAACCCTGGGCAAGGCAGGGGGCTAAAGGGGGCCTGGACCCGCCCACTTCCGCTTTGGGGGCCAGCAACAGTTGCCAGGGCAACCCTGGGCATGGCAGGGGGCTGGAGGGCGCCTGGACCCGCCCACTTCCGCTTTGGGGGCCAGCAACAGTTGCCTGGGCAACCCTGGGCATGGCAGGGGGCTGGATGGCGCCTGGACCCGCCCACTTCCGCTTTTGGGGGCCAGCAACAGTTGCCAGGGCAACCCTGGGCATGGCAGTGGGCTTAAGGGCGCCAGAACCCGCCCACTTCCGCTTTGGGGGCCAGCAACAGTTGCCAGGGCAACCCTGGGCAAGGCAGGGGGCTTAAGGGAGTCAGGACCCACCCACTTCCGCTTTGGGGGCCAGCAACAGTTGCCAGGGCAACCCTGGGCATGACAGGGGGCTGAAGGGCGCCTGGACCCGCCCACTTCCGCTTTGGGGGCCAGCAACAGTTGCCTGGGCAACCCTGGGCATGGCAGGGGGCTGGAGGGCGCCTGGACCCGCCCACTTCCGCTTTGGAGGCCAGCAACAGTTGCCAGGGCAACATTGGGCATGGCAGGGGGCTTAAGGGCGCCAGAACCCGCCCACTTCCGCTTTGGGGGCCAGCAACAGTTGCCAGGGCAACCCTGGGCAAGGCAGGGGGCTTAAGGGAGTCAGGACCCACCCACTTCCGCTTTGGGGGCCAGCAACAGTTGCCAGGGCAACCCTGGGCATGGCAGGGGGCTGGAGGGCGCCTGGACCCGCCCACTTCCGCTTTGGGGGCCAGCAACAGTTGCCTGGGCAACCCTGGGCATGGCAGGGGGCTGGAGGGCGCCTGGACCCGCCCACTTCCGCTTTGGGGGCCAGCAACAGTTGCCAGGGCAACCCTGGGCAAGGCAGGGGGCTGGAGGGCGCCTGGACCCGCCAACTTCCGCTTTGGGGGCCAGCAACAGTTGCCAGGGCAACATTGGGCATGGCAGGGGGCTTAAGGGAGTCAGGACCCGCCCACTTCCGCTTTGGGGGCCAGCAACAGTTGCCAGGGCAACCCTGGGCATGGCAGGGGGCTGGAGGGCGCCTGGACCCGCCCACTTTCGCTTTGGGGGCCAGCAACAGTTGCCAGGGCAACCCTGGGCATGGCAGGGGGCTTAAGGGCGCCAGAACCCGCCCACTTCCGCTTTGGGGGCCAGCAACAGTTGCCAGGGCAACATTGGGCATGGCAGGGGGCTTAAGGGAGTCAGGACCCGCCCACTTCCGCTTTGGGGGCCAGCAACAGTTGCCAGGGCAACCCTGGGCATGGCAGGGGGCTGGATGGTGCCGGAACCCGCCCACTTCCGCTTTGGGGGCCAGCAACAGTTGCCAGGGCAACCCTGGGCATGGCAGGGGGCTGGAGGGCGCTTTGACCCGCCCACGTCCGCTTTGGGGGCCAGCAACAGTTGCCAGGGCAAAATTGGGCATGGTAGGGGGCTTAAGGGAGTCAGGACCCGCCCACTTTTGCTTTGAGGGCCAGCAACAGTTGCCAGGGCAACCCTTGGCATGGCATGGGGCTTAAGGAGGCCTGGACCCGCCCACTTCCGCTTTGGGGGCCAGCAACAGTTGCCAGGGCAACCCTGGGCATGGCAGGGGGCTTAAGGGGGCCTGGACCCGCCCATTTCCGCTTTGGGGGCCAGCAACAGTTGCCAGGGCAAACCTGGGCATGGCAGGGGGCTGGAGGGCGCCTGGACCCGCCCACTTCCGCTTTGGGGGCCAGCAACAGTTGCCAGGGCAACCCTGGGCATGGCAGGGGGCTGGAGGGCGCCTCGACCCACCCACTTCCGCTTTGGGGGCCAGTAACAGTTGCCAGGGCAACCCTGGGCATGGCAGGGGGCTGGAGGGCGCCTGGACCCGCCCACTTCCGCTTTGGGGGCCAGCAACAGTTGCCAGGGCAACCCTGGGGATGGCAGGGGGCTGGAGGGCGCCTGGACCCGCCCACTTCCGCTTTGGGGCCAGCAACAGTTGCCAGGGCAACCCTGGGCATGGCAGGGGGCTGGTGGGCGCCTGGACCCACCCACTTCCGCTTTGGGGGCCAGCAACAGTTGCCAGGGCAACCCTGGGCATGGCAGGGGGCTTAAGGGCACCAGAACCCGCCCACTTCCGCTTTGGGGGCCAGCAACAGTTGCCAAGGCAACCCTGGGCAAGGCAGGGGGCTAAAGGGGGCCTGGACCCGCCCACTTCCGCTTTGGGGGCCAGCAACAGTTGCCAGGGCAACCCTGGGCATGGCAGGGGGCTGGAGGGCGCCTGGACCCGCCCACTTCCGCTTTGGGGGCCAGCAACAGTTGCCTGGGCAACCCTGGGCATGGCAGGGGGCTGGATGGCGCCTGGACCCGCCCACTTCCGCTTTTGGGGGCCAGCAACAGTTGCCAGGGCAACCCTGGGCATGGCAGTGGGCTTAAGGGCGCCAGAACCCGCCCACTTCCGCTTTGGGGGCCAGCAACAGTTGCCAGGGCAACCCTGGGCAAGGCAGGGGGCTTAAGGGAGTCAGGACCCACCCACTTCCGCTTTGGGGGCCAGCAACAGTTGCCAGGGCAACCCTGGGCATGGCAGGGGGCTGAAGGGCGCCTGGACCCGCCCACTTCCGCTTTGGGGGCCAGCAACAGTTGCCTGGGCAACCCTGGGCATGGCAGGGGGCTGGAGGGCGCCTGGACCCGCCCACTTCCGCTTTGGAGGCCAGCAACAGTTGCCAGGGCAACATTGGGCATGGCAGGGGGCTTAAGGGAGTACGGACCCGCCCACTTCCGCTTTGGGTGTCAGCAACAGTTGCCAGGGCAACCCTGGGCATGGCAGGGGGCTTAAGGGCGCCAGAACCCGCCCACTTCCGCTTTGGGGGCCAGCAACAGTTGCCAAGGCAACCCTGGGCAAGGCAGGGGGCTTAAGGGAGTCAAGACCCACCCACTTCCGCTTTGGGGGCCAGCAACAGTTGCCAGGGCAACCCTGGGCATGGCAGGGGGCTGGAGGGCGCCTGGACCGGCCCACTTCCGCTTTGGGGGCCAGCAACAGTTGCCTGGGCAACCCTGGGCATGGCAGGGGGCTGGAGGGCGCCTGGACCCGCCCACTTCCGCTTTGGGGGCCAGCAACAGTTGCCAGGGCAACATTGGGCATGGCAGGGGGCTTAAGGGAGTACGGACCCGCCCACTTCCGCTTTGGGTGTCAGCAACAGTTGCCAGGGCAACCCTGGGCATGGCAGGGGGCTTAAGGGCGCCAGAACCCGCCCACTTCCGCTTTGGGGGCCAGCAACAGTTGCCAGGGCAACATTGGGCATGGCAGGGGGCTTAAGGGAGTCAGGACCCGCCCACTTCCGCTTTGGGGGCCAGCAACAGTTGCCAGGGCAACCTTGGGCATGGCAGGGGGCTGGAGGGCGCCTGGACCCGCCCACTTTCGCTTTGGGGGCCAGCAACAGTTGCCAGGGCAACCCTGGGCATGGCAGGGGGCTTAAGGGCGCCAGAACCCGCCCACTTCCGCTTTGGGGGCCAGCAACAGTTGCCAGGGCAACATTGGGCATGGCATGGGGCTTAAGGGAGTCAGGACCCGCCCACTTCCGCTTTGGGGGCCAGCAACAGTTGCAAGGGCAACCCTGGGCATGGCAGGGGGCTGGATGGTGCCGGAACCCGCCCACTTCCGCTTTGGGGGCCAGCAACAGTTGCCAGGGCAACCCTGGGCATGGCAGGGGGCTGGAGGGCGCTTTGACCCGCCCACGTCCGCTTTGGGGGCCAGCAACAGTTGCCAGGGCAAAATTGGGCATGGCAGGGGGCTTAAGGGAGTCAGGACCCGCCCACTTTTGCTTTGAGGACCAGCAACAGTTGCCAGGGCAACCCTGGGCATAAAAGGGGGCTTAAGGGGGCCAGGACCCGCCCACTTCCGCTTTGGGGGCCAGCAACAGTTGCCAGGGCAACCCTGGGCATGGCAGGGGGCTGGAGGGCGCCTGGACCCGCCCACTTCCGCTTTGGGGGCCAGCAACAGTTGCCAGGGCAACGCTGGGCAAGGCAGGTGCTTAAGGGGGCCTGGACCCGCCCACTTCCGCTTTGGGGGCCAGCAACAGTTGCCAGGGCAACCCTTGGCATGGCATGGGGCTTAAGGGGGCCTGGACCCGCCCACTTCCGCTTTGGGGGCCAGCATCAGTTGCCAGGGCAAACCTGGGCATGGCAGGGGGCTGGAGGGCGCCTGGACCCGCCCACTTCCGCTTTGGGGGCCAGCAACAGTTGCCAGGGCAACCCTGGGCATGGCAGGGGGCTGGAGGGCGCCTGGACCCACCCACTTCCGCTTTGGGGGCCAGCAACAGTTGCCAGGGCAACCCTGGACATGGCAGGGGGCTTAAGAGCGCCAGAACCCACCCACTTCCGCTTTGGGGGCCAGCAACAGTTGCCAGGGCAACCCTGGGCAAGGCAGGGGGCTTAAGGGAGTCAGGACCCGCCCACTTCCGCTTTGGGGGCCAGCAACAGTTGCCAGGGCAACCCTGGGCATGGCAGGGGGCTGGAGGGCGCCTGGACCCACCCATTTCCGCTTTGGGGGCCAGCAACAGTTGCCAGGGCAACCCTGGGCATGGCAGGGGGCTGGAGGGAACCTGGACCCGCCCACTTCCGCTTTGGGGGCCAGCAACAGTTGCAAGGGCAACCCTGGGCATGGCAGGGGGCTGGAGGGCGCCTGGACCCGCCCACTTCCGCTTTGGGGGCCAGCAACAGTTGCCAGGGCAACCCTGGGGATGGCAGGGGGCTGGAGGGCGCCTGGACCCGCCCACTTCCACTTTGGGGGCCAGCAACAGTTGCCAGGGCAACCCTGGGCATGGCAGGGGGCTGGAGGGCGCCTGGACCCACCCACTTCCGCTTTGGGGGCCAGCAACAGTTGCCAGGGCAACCCTGGGCATGGCAGGGGGCTTAAGGGCACCAGAACCCGCCCACTTCCGCTTTGGGGGCCAGCAACAGTTGCCAGGGCAACCCTGGGCAAGGCAGGGGGCTTAAGGGAGTCAGGACCCACCCACTTCCGCTTTGGGGGCCAGCAACAGTTGCCAGGGCAACCCTGGGCATGGCAGGGGGCTGGAGGGCGCCTGGACCCGCCCACTTCCGCTTTGGGGGCCAACAACAGTTGCCTGGGCAACCCTGGGCATGGCAGGGGGCTGGAGGGCGCCTGGACCCGCCCACTTCCGCTTTGGGGGCCAGCAACAGTTGCCAGGGCAACCCTGGGCAAGGCAGGGGGCTGGAGGGCGCCTGGACCCGCCAACTTCCGCTTTGGGGGCCAGCAACAGTTGCCAGGGCAACATTGGGCATGGCAGGGGGCTTAAGGGAGTCAGGACCCGCCCACTTCCGCTTTGGGGGCCAGCAACAGTTGCCAGGGCAACCCTGGGCATGGCAGGGGGCTTAAGGGCGCCAGAACCCGCCCACTTCCGCTTTGGGGGCCAGCAACAGTTGCCAGGGCAACATTGGGCATGGCAGGGGGCTTAAGGGAGTCAGGACCCGCCCACTTCCGCTTTGGGTGCCAGCAACAGTTGCCAGGGCAACCCTGGGCATGGCAGGGGGCTGGAGGGCGCCTGGACCCGCCCACTTCCGCTTTGGGGGCCAGCAACAGTTGCCAGGGCAACCCTGGGCATGGCAGGGGGCTGGAGGGCATCTTGACCCGCCCACTTGCACTTTGGGGGGCAGCAACAGTTGCCAGGGCAACCCTTGGCATGGCAGGGGGCTGGAGGGCGCCTTTACCCGCCCACGTCCGCTTTGGGGGCCAGCAACAGTTGCCTGGGCAACCCTGGGCATGGCAGGGGGCTGCAGGGCGCCTGGACCCGCCCACTTCCGCTTTGGGGGCCAGCAACAGTTGCCAGGGCAACGCTGGGCAAGGCAGGTGCTTAAGGGGGCCTGGACCCGCCCACTTCCGCTTTGGGGGGCAGCAACAGTTGCCAGGGCAACCCTTGGCATGGCAGGGGGCTTAAGGGGGCCTGGACCCGCCCATTTCCGCTTTGGGGGCCAGCAACAGTTGCCAGGGCAAACCTGGGCATGGAAGGGGGCTTGTGGGGGCCAGGACCGGCCCACTTCCGCTTTGGGGGCCAGCAACAGTTGCCTGGGCAACCCTGGGCATGGCAGGGGGCTGGAGGGCGCCTGGACCCGCCCACTTCCGCTTTGGGGGTCAGCAACAGTTGCCAGGGCAACCCTTGGCATGGCATGGGGCTTAAGGAGGCCTGGACCCGCCCACTTCCGCTTTGGGGGCCAGCAACAGTTGCCAGGGCAACCCTGGGCATGGCAGGGGGCTTAAGGGGGCCTGGACCCGCCCATTTCCGCTTTGGGGGCCAGCAACAGTTGCCAGGGCAAACCTGGGCATGGCAGGGGGCTGGAGGGCGCCTGGACCCGCCCACTTCCGCTTTGGGGGCCAGCAACAGTTGCCAGGGCAACCCTGGGCATGGCAGGGGGCTGGAGGGCGCCTGGACCCACCCACTTCCGCTTTGGGGGCCAGCAACAGTTGCCAGGGCAACCCTGGGCAAGGCAGGTGCTTAAGGGGGCCTGGACCCACCCACTTCCGCTTTGGGGGCCAGCAACAGTTGCCAGGGTAACCCTTGGCATGGCATGGGGCTTAAGGGGGCCTGGACCCGCCCACTTCCGCTTTGGGGGCCAGCAACAGTTGCCAGGGCAACCCTGGGCATGGCAGGGGGCTGGAGGGCGCCTGGACCCACCCACTTCCGCTTTGGGGGCCAGCAACAGTTGCCAGGGCAACCCTGGGCATGGCAGGGGGCTTAAGAGCGCCAGAACCAACCCACTTCCGCTTTGGTGGCCAGCAACAGTTGCCAGGGCAACCCTGGGCATGGCAGGGGGCTGGATGGTGCCGGAACCCGCCCACTTCCGCTTTGGGGGCCAGCAACAGTTGCCAGGGCAACCCTGGGCATGGCAGGGGGCTGGAGGGCGCCTTGATCCGCCCACGTCCACTTTGGGGGCCAGCAACAGTTGCCAGGGCAAAATTGGGCATGGCAGGGGGCTTAAGGGAGTCAGGACCCGCCCACTTTTGCTTTGAGGGCCAGCAACAGTTGCCAGGGCAACCCTGGGCATAAAAGGGGGCTTAAGGGGGCCAGGACCCGCCCACTTCCGCTTTGGTGGCCAGCAACAGTTGCCAGGGCAACCCTGGGCATGGCAGGGGGCTGGAGGGCGCCTAGACCCGCCCACTTCCGCTTTGGGGGCCAGCAACAGTTGCCAGGGCAACGCTGGGCAAGGCAGGTGCTTAAGGGGGCCTGGACCCGCCCACTTCCGCTTTGGGGGCCAGCAACAGTTGCCAGGGCAACCCTTGGCATGGCATGGGGCTTAAGGGGGCCTGGACCCGCCCACTTCCGCTTTGGGGGCCAGCATCAGTTGCCAGGGCAAACCTGGGCATGGCAGGGGGCTGGAGGGCGCCTGGACCCGCCCACTTCCGCTTTGGGGGCCAGCAACAGTTGCCAGGGCAACCCTGGGCATGGCAGGGGGTTGGAGGGCGCCTGGACCCACCCACTTCCGCTTTGGGGGCCAGCAACAGTTGCCAGGGCAACCCTGGGCATGGCAGGGGGCTTAAGGGCACCAGAACCCGCCCACTTCCGCTTTGGGGGCCAGCAACAGTTGCCAGGGCAACCCTGGGAAAGGCAGGGGGCTAAAGGGGGCCTGGACCCGCCCACTTCCGCTTTGGGGGCCAGCAACAGTTGCCAGGCCAACCCTGGGCATGGCAGGGGGCTGGATGGCGCCTGGACCCGCCCACTTCCGCTTTGGGGGCCAGCAACAGTTGCCAGGGCAACCCTGGGCATGGCAGGGGCTGGAGGGCGCCTTGACCCGCCCACGTCCACTTTGGGGGCCAGCAACAGTTGCCTTGGCAACCCTGGGCATGGCAGGGGGCTGGAGGGCGCCTGGACCCGCCCACTTCCGCTTTGGGGGCCAGCAACAGTTGCCAGGGCAACCCTGGGCATGACAGGGGGCTGGAGGGCACCTGGACCCACCCACTTCCGCTTTGGGGGCCAGCAACAGTTGCCAGGGCAACCCTGGGCATGGCAGGGGGCTTAAGGGCGCCTGGACCCGCCCACTTCCGCTTTGGGGGCCAGCAACAGTTGCCAGGGCAACCCTTGGCATGGCATGGGGCTTAAGGAGGCCTGGACCCGCCCACTTCCGCTTTGGGGGCCAGCAACAGTTGCCAGGGCAACCCTTGGCATGGCATGGGGCTTAAGGAGGCCTGGACCCGCCCACTTCCGCTTTGGGGGCCAGCAACAGTTGCCAGGGCAACCCTGGGCATGGCAGGGGGCTTAAGGGGGCCTGGTCCCGCCCATTTCCGCTTTGGGGGCCAGCAACAGTTGCCAGGGCAAACCTGGGCATGGCAGGGGGCTGGAGGGCGCCTGGACCCGCTCACTTCCGCTTTGGGGGCCAGCAACAGTTGCCTGGGCAACCCTGGGCATGGCAGGGGGCTGGAGGGCGCCTGGACCCGCCCACTTCCGCTTTGGGGGCCAGCAACAGTTGCCAGGGCAACATTGGGCATGGCAGGGGGCTTAAGGGCACCAGAACCCGCCCACTTCCGCTTTGGGGGCCATCAACAGTTGCCAGTGCAACCCTGGGCATGGCAGGGGGCTGGAGGGCGCCTGGACCCGCCCACTTCCGCTTTGGGGGCCAGCAACAGTTGCCAGGGCAACAGTGGGCATGGCAGGGGGCTTAAGGGAGTCAGGACCCGCCCACTTCCGCTTTGGGGGCCAGCAACAGTTGCCAGGGCAACCCTGGGCATGGCAGGGGGCTGGAGGGCGCCTGGACCCGCCCACTTCCGCTTTTGGGGCCAGCAACAGTTGCCAGGGCAACCCTGGGCATGGCAGGGGGCTGGAGGGCGTCTTGACCCGCCCACTTGCACTTTAGGGGCCAGCAACAGTTGCCAGGGCAACCCTGGGCATGGCAGGGGGCTGGAGGGCGCCTGGACCCGCCCACTTCCGCTTTGGGGGCCAGCAACAGTTGCCAGGGCAACCCTGGGCATGGCAGGGGGCTTAAGGGCGCCAGAACCCGCCCACTTCCGCTTTGGGGGCCAGCAACAGTTGCCAGGGCAACATTGGGCATGGCAGGGGGCTTAAGGGAGTCAGGACCCGCCCACTTCCGCTTTGGGGGCCAGCAACAGTTGCCAGGGCAACCCTGGGCATGGAAGGGGGCTTATGGGGGCCAGGACCGGCCCACTTCCACTTTGGGGGCCAGTAACAGTTGCCAGGGCAACCCTGGGCATGGCAAGGGACTGGAGGGCGCCTGGACCCGCCCACTTCCGCTTTGGGGGCCAGCAACAGTTGCCAGGGCAACCCTGGGCATGGCAGGGGGCTGGAGGGCGCCTGGACCCGCCCACTTCCGCTTTGGGGGCCAGCAACAGTTGCCAGCGCAACGCTGGGCAAGGCAGGTGCTTAAGGGGGCCTGGACCCGCCAACTTCCGCTTTGGGGGCCAGCAACAGTTGCCAGGGCAACCCTTGGCATGGCATGGGGCTTAAGGAGGCCTGGACCCGCCCACTTCCGCTTTGGGGGCCAGCAACAGTTGCCAGGGCAACCCTGGGCATGGCAGGGGGCTTAAGGGGGCCTGGTCCCGCCCATTTCCGCTTTGGTGGCCAGCAACAGTTGCCAGGGCAAACCTGGGCATGGCAGGGGGCTGGAGGGCGCCTGGACCCGCCCACTTCCGCTTTGGGGGCCAGCAACAGTTGCCTGGGCAACCCTGGGCATGGCAGGGGGCTGGAGGGCGCCTGGACCCGCCCACTTCCGCTTTGGGGGCCAGCAACAGTTGCCAGGGCAACATTGGGCATGGCAGGGGGCTTAAGGGCACCAGAACCCGCCCACTTCCGCTTTGGGGGCCAGCAACAGTTGCCAGGGCAACCCTTGGCATGGCATGGGGCTTAAGGAGGCCTGGACCCGCCCACTTCCGCTTTGGGGGCCAGCAACAGTTGCCAGGGCAACCCTGGGCATGGCAGGGGGCTTAAGGGGGCCTGGACCCGCCCATTTCCGCTTTGGGGGCCAGCAACAGTTGCCAGGGCAAACCTGGGCATGGCAGGGGGCTGGAGGGCGCCTGGACCCGCCCACTTCCGCTTTGGGGGCCAGCAACAGTTGCCAGGGCAACCCTGGGCATGGCAGGGGGCTGGAGGGCGCCTGGACCCACCCACTTCCGCTTTGGGGGCCAGCAACAGTTGCCAGGGCAACCCTGGGCATGGCAGGGGGCTGGAGGGCGCCTGGACCCGCCCACTTCCGCTTTGGGGGCCAGCAACAGTTGCCAGGGCAACCCTGGGGATGGCAGGGGGCTGGAGGGCGCCTGGACCCGCCCACTTCCGCTTTGGGGGCCAGCAACAGTTGCCTGGGCAACCCTGGGCATGGCAGGGGGCTGGATGGCGCCTGGACCCGCCCACTTCCGCTTTTGGGGGCCAGCAACAGTTGCCAGGGCAACCCTGGGCATGGCAGTGGGCTTAAGGGCGCCAGAACCCGCCCACTTCCGCTTTGGGGGCCAGCAACAGTTGCCAGGGCAACATTGGGCATGGCAGGGGGCTTAATGGAGTTCGGACCCGCCCACTTCCGCTTTGGG
Source organism: Crinia signifera (assembly GCF_055691185.1). Taxonomy (NCBI): domain Eukaryota; kingdom Metazoa; phylum Chordata; class Amphibia; order Anura; family Myobatrachidae; genus Crinia; species Crinia signifera. Next base: position 72,820 of record NW_028142260.1, on the reverse strand, counting down.
TGTCAGCAACAGTTGCCAGGGCAACCCTGGGCATGGCAGGGGGCTTAAGGGCGCCAGAACCCGCCCACTTCCGCTTTGGGGGCCAGCAACAGTTGCCAGGGCAACATTGGGCATGGCAGGGGGCTTAAGGGAGTCAGGACCCGCCCACTACCGCTTTGGGGGCCAGCAACATTTGCCAGGGCAACCCTGGGCATGGCAGGGGGCTGGAGGGCGCCTGGACCCGCCCACTTCCGCTTTGGGGGCCAGCAACAGTTGCCAGGGCAACCCTGGGCATGGCAGGGGGCTGGAGGGCGTCTTGACCCGCCCACTTGCGCTTTGGGGGCCAGCAACAGTTGCCAGGGCAACCCTGGGCATGGCAGGGGGCTTAAGGGCGCCAGAACCCGCCCACTTCCGCTTTGGGGGCCAGCAACAGTTGCCAGGGCAACATTGGGCATGGCAGGGGGCTTAAGGGAGTCAGGACCCGCCCACTTCCGCTTTGGGGGCCAGCAACAGTTGCCAGGGCAACCCTGGGCATGGCAGGGGGCTGGATGGTGCCGGAACCCGCCCACTTCCGCTTTGGGGGCCAGCAACAGTTGCCAGGGCAACCCTGGGCATGGCAGGGGGCTGGAGGGCGCCTTGACCCGCCCACGTCCGCTTTGGGGGCCAGCAACAGTTGCCAGGGCAAAATTGGGCATGGCAGGGGGCTTAAGGGAGTCAGGACCCGCCCACTTTTGCTTTGAGGGCCAGCAACAGTTGCCAGGGCAACCCTGGGCATAAAAGGGGGCTTAAGGGGGCCAGGACCCGCCCACTTCCGCTTTGGGGGCCAGCAACAGTTGCCAGGGCAACCCTGGGCATGGCAGGGGGCTGGAGGGCGCCTGGACCCGCCCACTTCCGCTTTGGGGGCCAGCATCAGTTGCCAGGGCAAACCTGGGCATGGCAGGGGGCTGGAGGGCGCCTGGACCCGCCCACTTCCGCTTTGGGGGCCAGCAACAGTTGCCAGGGCAACCCTGGGCATGGCAGGGGGCTTAAGAGCGCCAGAACCAACCCACTTCCGCTTTGGTGGCCAGCAACAGTTGCCAGGGCAACCCTGGGCATGGCAGGGGGCTGGATGGTGCCGGAACCCGCCCACTTCCGCTTTGGGGGCCAGCAACAGTTGCCAGGGCAACCCTGGGCATGGCAGGGGGCTGGAGGGCGCCTTGATCCGCCCACGTCCACTTTGGGGGCCAGCAACAGTTGCCAGGGCAAAATTGGGCATGGCAGGGGGCTTAAGGGAGTCAGGACCCGCCCACTTTTGCTTTGAGGGCCAGCAACAGTTGCCAGGGCAACCCTGGGCATAAAAGGGGGCTTAAGGGGGCCAGGACCCGCCCACTTCCGCTTTGGTGGCCAGCAACAGTTGCCAGGGCAACCCTGGGCATGGCAGGGGGCTGGAGGGCGCCTAGACCCGCCCACTTCCGCTTTGGGGGCCAGCAACAGTTGCCAGGGCAACGCTGGGCAAGGCAGGTGCTTAAGGGGGCCTGGACCCGCCCACTTCCGCTTTGGGGGCCAGCAACAGTTGCCAGGGCAACCCTTGGCATGGCATGGGGCTTAAGGGGGCCTGGACCCGCCCACTTCCGCTTTGGGGGCCAGCATCAGTTGCCAGGGCAAACCTGGGCATGGCAGGGGGCTGGAGGGCGCCTGGACCCGCCCACTTCCGCTTTGGGGGCCAGCAACAGTTGCCAGGGCAACCCTGGGCATGGCAGGGGGCTGGAGGGCGCCTGGACCCACCCACTTCCGCTTTGGGGGCCAGCAACAGTTGCCAGGGCAACCCTGGGCATGGCAGGGGGCTTAAGGGCACCAGAACCCGCCCACTTCCGCTTTGGGGGCCAGCAACAGTTGCCAGGGCAACCCTGGGCAAGGCAGGGGGCTAAAGGGGGCCTGGACCCGCCCACTTCCGCTTTGGGGGCCAGCAACAGTTGCCAGGGCAACCCTGGGCATGGCAGGGGGCTGGATGGCGCCTGGACCCGCCCACTTCCGCTTTGGGGGCCAGCAACAGTTGCCAGGGCAACCCTGGGCATGGCAGGGGCTGGAGGGCGCCTTGACCCGCCCACGTCCACTTTAGGGGCCAGCAACAGTTGCCTTGGCAACCCTGGGCATGGCAGGGGGCTGGAGGGCGCCTGGACCCGCCCACTTCCGCTTTGGGGGCCAGCAACAGTTGCCAGGGCAACCCTGGGCATGACAGGGGGCTGGAGGGCACCTGGACCCACCCACTTCCGCTTTGGGGGCCAGCAACAGTTGCCAGGGCAACCCTGGGCATGGCAGGGGGCTTAAGGGCGCCAGAACTCGCCCACTTCCGCTTTGGGGGCCAGCAACAGTTGCCAGGGCAACCCTGGGCAAGGCAGGGGGCTGGAGGGCGCCTGGACCCGCCCACTTCCGCTTTGGGGGCCAGCAACAGTTGCCAGGGCAACATTGGGCATGGCAGGGGGCTTAAGGGAGTCAGGACCCGCCCACTTCCGCTTTGGGGGCCAGCAACAGTTGCCAGGGCAACGCTGGGCAAGGCAGGGGGCTGGAGGGCGCCTGGACCCGCCCACTTCCGCTTTGGGGGCCAGCAACAGTTGCCAGGGCAACCCTGGGCATGGCAGGGGGCTGGAGGGCGCCTTGACCCGCCCACGTCCGCTTTGGGGGCCAGCAACAGTTGCCAGGGCAAAATTGGGCATGGCAGGGGGCTTAAGGGAGTCAGGACCCGCCCACTTTTGCTTTGAGGGCCAGCAACAGTTGCCAGGGCAACCCTGGGCATAAAAGGGGGCTTAAGGGGGCCAGGACCCGCCCACTTCCGCTTTGGGGGCCAGCAACAGTTGCCAGGGCAACCCTGGGCATGGCAGGGGGCTGGAGGGCGCCTGGACCCGCCCACTTCCGCTTTGGGGGCCAGCATCAGTTGCCAGGGCAAACCTGGGCATGGCAGGGGGCTGGAGGGCGCCTGGACCCACCCACTTCCGCTTTGGGGGCCAGCAACAGTTGCCAGGGCAACCCTGGGCATGGCAGGGGGCTTAAGAGCGCCAGAACCAACCCACTTCCGCTTTGGTGGCCAGCAACAGTTGCCAGGGCAACCCTGGGCATGGCAGGGGGCTGGATGGTGCCGGAACCCGCCCACTTCCGCTTTGGGGGCCAGCAACAGTTGCCAGGGCAACCCTGGGCATGGCAGGGGGCTGGAGGGCGCCTTGATCCGCCCACGTCCACTTTGGGGGCCAGCAACAGTTGCCAGGGCAAAATTGGGCATGGCAGGGGGCTTAAGGGAGTCAGGACCCGCCCACTTTTGCTTTGAGGGCCAGCAACAGTTGCCAGGGCAACCCTGGGCATAAAAGGGGGCTTAAGGGGGCCAGGACCCGCCCACTTCCGCTTTGGTGGCCAGCAACAGTTGCCAGGGCAACCCTGGGCATGGCAGGGGGCTGGAGGGCGCCTAGACCCGCCCACTTCCGTTTTGGGGGCCAGCAACAGTTGCCAGGGCAACGCTGGGCAAGGCAGGTGCTTAAGGGGGCCTGGACCCGCCCACTTCCGCTTTGGGGGCCAGCAACAGTTGCCAGGGCAACCCTTGGCATGGCATGGGGCTTAAGGGGGCCTGGACCCGCCCACTTCCGCTTTGGGGGCCAGCATCAGTTGCCAGGGCAAACCTGGGCATGGCAGGGGGCTGGAGGGCGCCTGGACCCGCCCACTTCCGCTTTGGGGGCCAGCAACAGTTGCCAGGGCAACCCTGGGCATGGCAGGGGGCTGGAGGGCGCCTGGACCCACCCACTTCCGCTTTGGGGGCCAGCAACAGTTGCCAGGGCAACCCTGGGCATGGCAGGGGGCTTAAGGGCACCAGAACCCGCCCACTTCCGCTTTGGGGGCCAGCAACAGTTGCCAGGGCAACCCTGGGCAAGGCAGGGGGCTAAAGGGGGCCTGGACCCGCCCACTTCCGCTTTGGGGGCCAGCAACAGTTGCCAGGGCAACCCTGGGCATGGCAGGGGGCTGGATGGCGCCTGGACCCGCCCACTTCCGCTTTGGGGGCCAGCAACAGTTGCCAGGGCAACCCTGGGCATGGCAGGGGCTGGAGGGCGCCTTGACCCGCCCACGTCCACTTTGGGGGCCAGCAACAGTTGCCTTGGCAACCCTGGGCATGGCAGGGGGCTGGAGGGCGCCTGGACCCGCCCACTTCCGCTTTGGGGGCCAGCAACAGTTGCCAGGGCAACCCTGGGCATGACAGGGGGCTGGAGGGCACCTGGACCCACCCACTTCCGCTTTGGGGGCCAGCAACAGTTGCCAGGGCAACCCTGGGCATGGCAGGGGGCTTAAGGGCGCCAGAACTCGCCCACTTCCGCTTTGGGGGCCAGCAACAGTTGCCAGGGCAACCCTGGGCAAGGCAGGGGGCTGGAGGGCGCCTGGACCCGCCCACTTCCGCTTTGGGGGCCAGCAACAGTTGCCAGGGCAACATTGGGCATGGCAGGGGGCTTAAGGGAGTCAGGACCCGCCCACTTCCGCTTTGGGGGCCAGCAACAGTTGCCAGGGCAACGCTGGGCAAGGCAGGGGGCTGGAGGGCGCCTGGACCCGCCCACTTCCGCTTTGGGGGCCAGCAACAGTTGCCAGGGCAACCCTGGGCATGGCAGGGGGCTTAAGGGCGCCAGAACCCGCCCACTTCCGCTTTGGGGGCAAGCAACAGTTGCCAGGGCAACATTGGGCATGGCAGGGGGCTTATGGGGGCCAGGACCGGCCCACTTCCGCTTTGGGGGCCAGTAACAGTTGCCAGGGCAACGCTGGGCAAGGCAGGTGCTTAAGGGGGCCTGGACCCGCCCACTTCCGCTTTGGGGGCAAGCAACAGTTGCCAGGGCAACATTGGGCATGGCAGGGGGCTTATGGGGGCCAGGACCGGCCCACTTCCGCTTTGGGGGCCAGTAACAGTTGCCAGGGCAACGCTGGGCAAGGCAGGTGCTTAAGGGGGCCTGGACCCGCCCACTTCCGCTTTGGGGGCCAGCAACAGTTGCCAGGGCAACCCTTGGCATGGCATGGGGCTTAAGGAGGCCTGGACCCGCCCACTTCCGCTTTTTGGGCCAGCAACAGTTGCCAGGGCAACCCTGGGCATGGCAGGGGGCTTAAGGGGGCCTGGTCCCGCCCATTTCCGCTTTGGGGGCCAGCAACAGTTGCCAGGGCAAACCTGGGCATGGCAGGGGGCTGGAGGGCGCCTGGACCCGCTCACTTCCGCTTTGGGGGCCAGCAACAGTTGCCTGGGCAACCCTGGGCATGGCAGGGGGCTGGAGGGCGCCTGGACCCGCCCACTTCCGCTTTGGGGGCCAGCAACAGTTGCCAGGGCAACATTGGGCATGGCAGGGGGCTTAAGGGCACCAGAACCCGCCCACTTCCGCTTTGGGGGCCATCAACAGTTGCCAGTGCAACCCTGGGCATGGCAGGGGGCTGGAGGGCGCCTGGACCCGCCCACTTCCGCTTTGGGGGCCAGCAACAGTTGCCAGGGCAACAGTGGGCATGGCAGGGGGCTTAAGGGAGTCAGGACCCGCCCACTTCCGCTTTGGGGGCCAGCAACAGTTGCCAGGGCAACCCTGGGCATGGCAGGGGGCTGGAGGGCGCCTGGACCCGCCCACTTCCGCTTTTGGGGCCAGCAACAGTTGCCAGGGCAACCCTGGGCATGGCAGGGGGCTGGAGGGCGTCTTGACCCGCCCACTTGCACTTTAGGGGCCAGCAACAGTTGCCAGGGCAACCCTGGGCATGGCAGGGGGCTGGAGGGCGCCTGGACCCGCCCACTTCCGCTTTGGGGGCCAGCAACAGTTGCCAGGGCAACCCTGGGCATGGCAGGGGGCTTAAGGGCGCCAGAACCCGCCCACTTCCGCTTTGGGGGCCAGCAACAGTTGCCAGGGCAACATTGGGCATGGCAGGGGGCTTAAGGGAGTCAGGACCCGACCACTTCCGCTTTGGGGGCCAGCAACAGTTGCCAGGGCAAACCTGGGCATGGCAGGGGGCTTAAGGGAGTCAGGACCCGCCCACTTCCGCTTTGGGGGCCAGCAACAGTTGCCAGGGCAAACCTGGGCATGGAAGGGGGCTTATGGGGGCCAGGACCGGCCCACTTCCACTTTGGGGGCCAGTAACAGTTGCCAGGGCAACCCTGGGCATGGCAAGGGACTGGAGGGCGCCTGGACCCGCCCACTTCCGCTTTGGGGGCCAGCAACAGTTGCCAGGGCAACCCTGGGCATGGCAGGGGGCTGGAGGGCGCCTGGACCCGCCCACTTCCGCTTTGGGGGCCAGCAACAGTTGCCAGCGCAACGCTGGGCAAGGCAGGTGCTTAAGGGGGCCTGGACCCGCCAACTTCCGCTTTGGGGGCCAGCAACAGTTGCCAGGGCAACCCTTGGCATGGCATGGGGCTTAAGGAGGCCTGGACCCGCCCACTTCCGCTTTGGGGGCCAGCAACAGTTGCCAGGGCAACCCTGGGCATGGCAGGGGGCTTAAGGGGGCCTGGTCCCGCCCATTTCCGCTTTGGTGGCCAGCAACAGTTGCCAGGGCAAACCTGGGCATGGCAGGGGGCTGGAGGGCGCCTGGACCCGCCCACTTCCGCTTTGGGGGCCAGCAACAGTTGCCTGGGCAACCCTGGGCATGGCAGGGGGCTGGAGGGCGCCTGGACCCGCCCACTTCCGCTTTGGGGGCCAGCAATAGTTGCCAGGGCAACATTGGGCATGGCAGGGGGCTTAAGGGCACCAGAACCCGCCCACTTCCGCTTTGGGGGGCATCAACAGTTGCCAGGGCAACCCTGGGCATGGCAGTGGGCTTAAGGGCGCCAGAACCCGCCCACTTCCGCTTTGGGGGCCAGCAACAGTTGCCAGGGCAACCCTGGGCAAGAGCAGGGGGCTTAAGGGAGTCAGGACCCACCCACTTCCGCTTTGGGGGCCAGCAACAGTTGCCAGGGCAACCCTGGGCATGGCAGGGGGCTGGAGGGCGCCTGGACCCACCCACTTCCGCTTTGGGGGCCAGCAACAGTTGCCTGGGCAACCCTGGGCATGGCAGGGGGCTGGAGGGCGCCTGGACCCGCCCACTTCCGCTTTGGGGGCCAGCAACAGTTGCCAGGGCAACATTGGGCATGGCAGGGGGCTTAAGGGAGTACGGACCCGCCCACTTCCGCTTTGGGTGTCAGCAACAGTTGCCAGGGCAACCCTGGGCATGGCAGGGGGCTTAAGGGCGCCAGAACCCGCCCACTTCCGCTTTGGGGGCCAGCAACAGTTGCCAGGGCAACATTGGGCATGGCAGGGGGCTTAAGGGAGTCAGGACCCGCCCACTTCCGCTTTGGGGGCCAGCAACAGTTGCCAGGGCAACCCTGGGCATGGCAGGGGGCTGGAGGGCGCCTGGACCCGCCCACTTCCGCTTTGGGGGCCAGCAACAGTTGCCAGGGCAACCCTGGGCATGGCAGGGGGCTGGAGGGCGCCTGGACCCGTCCACTTCCGCTTTGGGGGCCAGCAACAGTTGCCAGGGCAACCCTGGGCATGGCAGGGGGCTGGAGGGCGTCTTGACCCGCCCACTTGCGCTTTGGGGGCCAGCAACAGTTGCCAGGGCAACCCTGGGCATGGCAGGGGGCTGGAGGGCGCCTGGACCCGCCCACTTTCGCTTTGGGGGCCAGCAACAGTTGCTAGGGCAACCCTGGGCATGGCAGGGGGCTTAAGGGAGTCAGGACCCGCCCACTTCCGCTTTGGGGGCCAGCAACAGTTGCCAGGGCAACATTGGGCATGGCAGGGGGCTTAAGGGAGTCAGGACCCGCCCACTTCCGCTTTGGGGGCCAGCAACAGTTGCCAGGGCAACCCTGGGCATGGCAGGGGGCTTAAGGGCGCCAGAACCCGCCCACTTCCGCTTTGGGGGCCAGCAACAGTTGCCAGGGCAACCCTGGGCATGGCAGGGGGCTGGAGGGCGCCTGGACCCGCCCACTTCCGCTTTGGGTTCCAGCAACAGTTGCCAGGGCAACCCTGGGCATGGTAGGGGGCTTAAGGGGGCCAGGACCCGCCCACTTCCGCTTTGGTGGCTAGCAACAGTTGCCAGGGCAACCCTGGGCATGGCAGGGGGCTGGAGGGCGCCTGGACCCGCCCACTTCCGCTTTGGGGGCCAGCAACAGTTGCCAGGGCAACCCTGGGCATGGCAGGGGGCTGGAGGGCGCCTGAACCCGCCCACTTCCGCTTTGGGGGCCAGCAACAGTTGCCAGGGCAACCCTGGGCATGGCAGGGGGCTGGAGGGCGCCTGGAACCGCCCACTTCCGCTTTGGGGGCCAGCAACAGTTGCCAGGGCAACCCTGGGGATGGCAGGGGGCTGGAGGGCGCCTGGACCCGCCCACTTCCGCTTTGGGGGCCAGCAACAGTTGCCAGGGCAACCCTGGGCATGGCAGGGGGCTGGAGGGCGCCTGGACCCGCCCACTTCCGCTTTGGGGGCCAGCATCAGTTGCCAGGGCAAACCTGGGCATGGCAGGGGGCTGGAGGGCGCCTGGACCCGCCCACTTCCGCTTTGGGGGCCAGCAACAGTTGCCAGGGCAACCTGGGCATGGCAGGGGGCTTAAGAGCGCCAGAACCAACCCACTTCCGCTTTGGTGGCCAGCAACAGTTGCCAGGGCAACCCTGGGCATGGCAGGGGGCTGGATGGTGCCGGAACCCGCCCACTTCCGCTTTGGGGGCCAGCAACAGTTGCCAGGGCAACCCTGGGCATGGCAGGGGGCTGGAGGGCGCCTTGATCCGCCCACGTCCACTTTGGGGGCCAGCAACAGTTGCCAGGGCAAAATTGGGCATGGCAGGGGGCTTAAGGGAGTCAGGACCCGCCCACTTTTGCTTTGAGGGCCAGCAACAGTTGCCAGGGCAACCCTGGGCATAAAAGGGGGCTTAAGGGGGCCAGGACCCGCCCACTTCCGCTTTGGTGGCCAGCAACAGTTGCCAGGGCAACCCTGGGCATGGCAGGGGGCTGGAGGGCGCCTAGACCCGCCCACTTCCGCTTTGGGGGCCAGCAACAGTTGCCAGGGCAACGCTGGGCAAGGCAGGTGCTTAAGGGGGCCTGGACCCGCCCACTTCCGCTTTGGGGGCCAGCAACAGTTGCCAGGGCAACCCTTGGCATGGCATGGGGCTTAAGGGGGCCTGGACCCGCCCACTTCCGCTTTGGGGGCCAGCATCAGTTGCCAGGGCAAACCTGGGCATGGCAGGGGGCTGGAGGGCGCCTGGACCCGCCCACTTCCGCTTTGGGGGCCAGCAACAGTTGCCAGGGCAACCCTGGGCATGGCAGGGGGCTGGAGGGCGCCTGGACCCACCCACTTCCGCTTTGGGGGCCAGCAACAGTTGCCAGGGCAACCCTGGGCATGGCAGGGGGCTTAAGGGCACCAGAACCCGCCCACTTCCGCTTTGGGGGCCAGCAACAGTTGCCAGGGCAACCCTGGGCAAGGCAGGGGGCTAAAGGGGGCCTGGACCCGCCCACTTCCGCTTTGGGGGCCAGCAACAGTTGCCAGGGCAACCCTGGGCATGGCAGGGGGCTGGATGGCGCCTGGACCCGCCCACTTCCGCTTTGGGGGCCAGCAACAGTTGCCAGGGCAACCCTGGGCATGGCAGGGGCTGGAGGGCGCCTTGACCCGCCCACGTCCACTTTGGGGGCCAGCAACAGTTGCCTTGGCAACCCTGGGCATGGCAGGGGGCTGGAGGGCGCCTGGACCCGCCCACTTCCGCTTTGGGGGCCAGCAACAGTTGCCAGGGCAACCCTGGGCATGACAGGGGGCTGGAGGGCACCTGGACCCACCCACTTCCGCTTTGGGGGCCAGCAACAGTTGCCAGGGCAACCCTGGGCATGGCAGGGGGCTTAAGGGCGCCAGAACTCGCCCACTTCCGCTTTGGGGGCCAGCAACAGTTGCCAGGGCAACCCTGGGCAAGGCAGGGGGCTGGAGGGCGCCTGGACCCGCCCACTTCCGCTTTGGGGGCCAGCAACAGTTGCCAGGGCAACATTGGGCATGGCAGGGGGCTTAAGGGAGTCAGGACCCGCCCACTTCCGCTTTGGGGGCCAGCAACAGTTGCCAGGGCAACGCTGGGCAAGGCAGGGGGCTGGAGGGCGCCTGGACCCGCCCACTTCCGCTTTGGGGGCCAGCAACAGTTGCCAGGGCAACCCTGGGCATGGCAGGGGGCTTAAGGGCGCCAGAACCCGCCCACTTCCGCTTTGGGGGCAAGCAACAGTTGCCAGGGCAACATTGGGCATGGCAGGGGGCTTATGGGGGCCAGGACCGGCCCACTTCCGCTTTGGGGGCCAGTAACAGTTGCCAGGGCAACGCTGGGCAAGGCAGGTGCTTAAGGGGGCCTGGACCCGCCCACTTCCGCTTTGGGGGCAAGCAACAGTTGCCAGGGCAACATTGGGCATGGCAGGGGGCTTATGGGGGCCAGGACCGGCCCACTTCCGCTTTGGGGGCCAGTAACAGTTGCCAGGGCAACGCTGGGCAAGGCAGGTGCTTAAGGGGGCCTGGACCCGCCCACTTCCGCTTTGGGGGCCAGCAACAGTTGCCAGGGCAACCCTTGGCATGGCATGGGGCTTAAGGAGGCCTGGACCCGCCCACTTCCGCTTTGGGGGCCAGCAACAGTTGCCAGGGCAACCCTGGGCATGGCAGGGGGCTTAAGGGGGCCTGGTCCCGCCCATTTCCGCTTTGGGGGCCAGCAACAGTTGCCAGGGCAAACCTGGGCATGGCAGGGGGCTGGAGGGCGCCTGGACCCGCTCACTTCCGCTTTGGGGGCCAGCAACAGTTGCCTGGGCAACCCTGGGCATGGCAGGGGGCTGGAGGGCGCCTGGACCCGCCCACTTCCGCTTTGGGGGCCAGCAACAGTTGCCAGGGCAACATTGGGCATGGCAGGGGGCTTAAGGGCACCAGAACCCGCCCACTTCCGCTTTGGGGGCCATCAACAGTTGCCAGTGCAACCCTGGGCATGGCAGGGGGCTGGAGGGCGCCTGGACCCGCCCACTTCCGCTTTGGGGGCCAGCAACAGTTGCCAGGGCAACAGTGGGCATGGCAGGGGGCTTAAGGGAGTCAGGACCCGCCCACTTCCGCTTTGGGGCCAGCAACAGTTGCCAGGGCAACCCTGGGCATGGCAGGGGGCTGGAGGGCGCCTGGACCCGCCCACTTCCGCTTTTGGGGCCAGCAACAGTTGCCAGGGCAACCCTGGGCATGGCAGGGGGCTGGAGGGCGTCTTGACCCGCCCACTTGCACTTTAGGGGCCAGCAACAGTTGCCAGGGCAACCCTGGGCATGGCAGGGGGCTGGAGGGCGCCTGGACCCGCCCACTTCCGCTTTGGGGGCCAGCAACAGTTGCCAGGGCAACCCTGGGCATGGCAGGGGGCTTAAGGGCGCCAGAACCCGCCCACTTCCGCTTTGGGGGCCAGCAACAGTTGCCAGGGCAACATTGGGCATGGCAGGGGGCTTAAGGGAGTCAGGACCCGACCACTTCCGCTTTGGGGGCCAGCAACAGTTGCCAGGGCAAACCTGGGCATGGCAGGGGGCTTAAGGGAGTCAGGACCCGCCCACTTCCGCTTTGGGGGCCAGCAACAGTTGCCAGGGCAAACCTGGGCATGGAAGGGGGCTTATGGGGGCCAGGACCGGCCCACTTCCACTTTGGGGGCCAGTAACAGTTGCCAGGGCAACCCTGGGCATGGCAAGGGACTGGAGGGCGCCTGGACCCGCCCACTTCCGCTTTGGGGGCCAGCAACAGTTGCCAGGGCAACCCTGGGCATGGCAGGGGGCTGGAGGGCGCCTGGACCCGCCCACTTCCGCTTTGGGGGCCAGCAACAGTTGCCAGGGCAACCCTGGGCAAGGCAGGGGGCTTAAGGGAGTCAGGACCCACCCACTTCCGCTTTGGGGGCCAGCAACAGTTGCCAGGGCAACCCTGGGCATGGCAGGGGGCTGGAGGGCGCCTGGACCCACCCACTTCCGCTTTGGGGGCCAGCAACAGTTGCCTGGGCAACCCTGGGCATGGCAGGGGGCTGGAGGGCGCCTGGACCCGCCCACTTCCGCTTTGGGGGCCAGCAACAGTTGCCAGGGCAACCCTGGGCATGGCAGGGGGCTGGAGGGCATCTTGACCCGCCCACTTGCGCTTTGGGGGCCAGCAACAGTTGCCAGGGCAACCCTGGGCATGGCAGGGGGCTGGAGGGCGCCTGGACCCGTCCACTTCCGCTTTGGGGGCCAGCAACAGTTGCCAGGGCAACCCTGGGCATGGCAGGGGGCTGGAGGGCGTCTTGACCCGCCCACTTGCGCTTTGGGGGCCAGCAACAGTTGCCAGGGCAACCCTGGGCATGGCAGGGGGCTGGAGGGCGCCTGGACCCGCCCACTTTCGCTTTGGGGGCCAGCAACAGTTGCTAGGGCAACCCTGGGCATGGCAGGGGGCTTAAGGGAGTCAGGACCCGCCCACTTCCGCTTTGGGGGCCAGCAACAGTTGCCAGGGCAACCCTGGGCATGGCAGGGGGCTTAAGGGCGCCAGAACCCGCCCACTTTCGCTTTGGGGGCCAGCAACAGTTGCCAGGGCAACATTGGGCATGGCAGGGGGCTTAAGGGAGTCAGGACCCGCCCACTTCCGCTTTGGGGGCCAGCAACAGTTGCCAGGGCAACCCTGGGCATGGCAGGGGGCTTAAGGGCGCCAGAACCCGCCCACTTCCGCTTTGGGGGCCAGCAACAGTTGCCAGGGCAACCCTGGGCATGGCAGGGGGCTGGAGGGCGCCTGGACCCGCCCACTTCCGCTTTGGGTTCCAGCAACAGTTGCCAGGGCAACCCTGGGCATGGTAGGGGGCTTAAGGGGGCCAGGACCCGCCCACTTCCGCTTTGGTGGCTAGCAACAGTTGCCAGGGCAACCCTGGGCATGGCAGGGGGCTGGAGGGCGCCTGGACCCGCCCACTTCCGCTTTGGGGGCCAGCAACAGTTGCCAGGGCAACCCTGGGCATGGCAGGGGGCTGGAGGGCGCCTGAACCCGCCCACTTCCGCTTTGGGGGCCAGCAACAGTTGCCAGGGCAACCCTGGGCAAGGCAGGGGGCTGGAGGGCGCCTGGAACCGCCCACTTCCGCTTTGGGGGCCAGCAACAGTTGCCAGGGCAACCCTGGGGATGGCAGGGGGCTGGAGGGCGCCTGGACCCGCCCACTTCCGCTTTGGGGGCCAGCAACAGTTGCCAGGGCAACCCTGGGCATGGCAGGGGGCTGGAGGGCGCCTGGACCCGCCCACTTCCGCTTTGGGGGCCAGCAACAGTTGCCTGGGCAACCCTGGGCATGGCAGGGGGCTGGAGGGCGCCTGGACCCGCCCACTTCCGCTTTGGGGGCCAGCAACAGTTGCCAGGGCAACATTGGGCATGGCAGGGGGCTTAAGGGAGTCAGGACCCGCCCACTTCCGCTTTGGGGGCCAGCAACAGTTGCCAGGGCAACCCTGGGCATGTCAGGGGGCTTAAGGGCGCCAGAACCCGCCCACTTCCGCTTTGGGGGCCAGCAACAGTTGCCAGGGCAACATTGGGCATGGCAGGGGGCTTAAGGGAGTCAGGACCCGCCCATTTCCGCTTTGGGTGCCAGCAACAGTTGCCAGGGCAACCCTGGGCATGGCAGGGGGCTGGAGGGCGCCTGGACCCGCCCACTTCCGCTTTGGGGGCCAGCAACAGTTGCCAGGGCAACCCTGGGCATGGCAGGGGGCTGGAGGGCGTCTTGACACGCCCACTTGCACTTTGGGGGCCAGCAACAGTTGCCAGGGCAACCCTGGGCATGGCAGGGGGCTGGAGGGCGCCTGGACCCGCCCACTTCCGCTTTGGGGGCCAGCAACAGTTGCCAGGGCAACCCTGGGCATGGCAGGGGGCTTAAGGGCACCAGAACCCGCCCATTTCCGCTTTGGGGGCCAGCAACAGTTGCCAGGGCAACCCTGGGCAAGGCAGGGGGCTAAAGGGGGCCTGGACCCGCCCACTTCCGCTTTGGGGGCAAGCAACAGTTGCCTGGGCAACCCTGGGCATGGCAGGGGGCTGGAGGGCGCCTGAACCCGCCCACTTCCGCTTTGGGGGCCAGCAACAGTTGCCAGGGCAACCCTGGGCATGGCAGGGGGCTGGAGGGCGCCTGGACCCGCCCACTTCCGCTTTGGGGGCCATCAACAGTTGCCAGGGCAACCCTGGGCATGGCAGTGGGCTTAAGGGAACCAGAACCCGCCCACTTCCGCTTTGGGGGCCAGCAACAGTTGCCAGGGCAACCCTGGGCAAGGCAGGGGGCTTAAGGGAGTCAGAACCCACCCACTTCCGCTTTGGGGGCCAGCAACAGTTGCCAGGGCAACCCTGGGCATGGCAGGGGGCTGGATGGCGCCTGGACCCGCCCACTTCCGCTTTGGGGGCCAGCAACAGTTGCCAGGGCAACCCTGGGCATGGCAGGGGGCTGGAGGGCGCCTGGACCCGCCCACTTCCGCTTTGGGGGCCATCAACAGTTGCCAGGGCAACCCTGGGCATGGCAGTGGGCTTAAGGGAACCAGAACCCGCCCACTTCCGCTTTGGGGGCCAGCAACAGTTGCCAGGGCAACCCTGGGCAAGGCAGGGGGCTTAAGGGAGTCAGAACCCACCCACTTCCGCTTTGGGGGCCAGCAACAGTTGCCAGGGCAACCCTGGGCATGGCAGGGGGCTTAAGGGAGTACGGACCCGCCCACTTCCGCTTTGGGTGTCAGCAACAGTTGCCAGGGCAACCCTGGGCATGGTAGGGGGCTTAAGGGGGCCAGGACCCGCCCACTTCCGCTTTGGGTGCCAGCAACAGTTGCCAGGGCAACATTGGGCATGGCAGGGGGCTTAAGGGAGTCAGGACCCGCCCACTTCCGCTTTGGGGGCCAGCAACAGTTGCCAGGGCAACCCTGGGCATGGCAGGGGGCTGGAGGGCGCCTGGACCCGCCCACTTCCGCTTTGGGGGCCAGCAACAGTTGCCTGGGCAACCCTGGGCATGGCAGGGGGCTGGATGGCGCCTGGACCCGCCCACTTCCGCTTTTGGGGGCCAGCAACAGTTGCCAGGGCAACCCTGGGCATGGCAGTGGGCTTAAGGGCGCCAGAACCCGCCCACTTCCGCTTTGGGGGCCAGCAACAGTTGCCAGGGCAACCCTGGGCATGGCAGGGGGCTGGAGGGCGCCTGGACCCGCCCACTTCCGCTTTGGGGGCCAGCAACAGTTGCCTGGGCAACCCTGGGCATGGCAGGGGGCTGGAGGGCGCCTGGACCCGCCCACTTCCGCTTTGGGGGCCAGCAACAGTTGCCAGGGCAACATTGGGCATGGCAGGGGGCTTAAGGAGTCAGGACCCGCCCACTTCCGCTTTGGGGGCCAGCAACAGTTGCCAGGGCAACCCTGGGCATGTCAGGGGGCTTAAGGGCGCCAGAACCCGCCCACTTCCGCTTTGGGGGCCAGCAACAGTTGCCAGGGCAACATTGGGCATGGCAGGGGGCTTAAGGGAGTCAGGACCCGCCCACTTCCGCTTTGGGTGCCAGCAACAGTTGCCAGGGCAACCCTGGGCATGGCAGGGGGCTGGAGGGCGCCTGGACCCGCCCACTTCCGCTTTGGGGGCCAGCAACAGTTGCCAGGGCAACCCTGGGCATGGCAGGGGGCTGGAGGGCGTCTTGACCCGCCCACTTGCACTTTGGGGGCCAGCAACAGTTGCCAGGGCAACCCTGGGCATGGCAGGGGGCTGGAGGGCGCCTGGACCCGCCCACTTCCGCTTTGGGGGCCAGCAACAGTTGCCAGGGCAACCCTTGGCATGGCAGGGGGCTGGAGGGCGCCTGGACCCGCCCACTTCCGCTTTGGGGGCCAGCAACAGTTGCCAGGGCAACCTGGGCATGGCAGGGGGCTGGAGGGCATCTTGACCCGCCCACTTGCGCTTTGGGGGCCAGCAACAGTTGCCAGGGCAACCCTGGGCATGGCAGGGGGCTGGAGGGCGCCTGGACCCGTCCACTTCCGCTTTGGGGGCCAGCAACAGTTGCCAGGGCAACCCTGGGCATGGCAGGGGGCTGGAGGGCGTCTTGACCCGCCCACTTCCGCTTTGGGGGCCAGCAACAGTTGCCAGCGCAACGCTGGGCAAGGCAGGTGCTTAAGGGGGCCTGGACCCGCCAACTTCAGCTTTGGGGGCCAGCAACAGTTGCCAGGGCAACCCTTGGCATGGCATGGGGCTTAAGGAGGCCTGGACCCGCCCACTTCCGCTTTGGGGGCCAGCAACAGTTGCCAGGGCAACCCTGGGCATGGCAGGGGGCTTAAGGGGGCCTGGTCCCGCCCATTTCCGCTTTGGTGGCCAGCAACAGTTGCCAGGGCAAACCTGGGCATGGCAGGGGGCTGGAGGGCGCCTGGACCCGCCCACTTCCGCTTTGGGGGCCAGCAACAGTTGCCTGGGCAACCCTGGGCATGGCAGGGGGCTGGAGGGCGCCTGGACCCGCCCACTTCCGCTTTGGGGGCCAGCAACAGTTGCCAGGGCAACATTGGGCATGGCAGGGGGCTTAAGGGCACCAGAACCCGCCCACTTCCGCTTTGGGGGGCATCAACAGTTGCCAGGGCAACCCTGGGCATGGCAGTGGGCTTAAGGGCGCCAGAACCCGCCCACTTCCGCTTTGGGGGCCAGCAACAGTTGCCAGGGCAACCCTGGGCAAGGCAGGGGGCTTAAGGGAGTCAGGACCCACCCACTTCCGCTTTGGGGGCCAGCAACAGTTGCCAGGGCAACCCTGGGCATGGCAGGGGGCTGGAGGGCGCCTGGACCCACCCACTTCCGCTTTGGGGGCCAGCAACAGTTGCCTGGGCAACCCTGGGCATGGCAGGGGGCTGGAGGGCGCCTGGACCCGCCCACTTCCGCTTTGGGGGCCAGCAACAGTTGCCAGGGCAACCCTGGGCATGGCAGGGGGCTGGAGGGCATCTTGACCCGCCCACTTGCGCTTTGGGGGCCAGCAACAGTTGCCAGGGCAACCCTGGGCATGGCAGGGGGCTGGAGGGCGCCTGGACCCGTCCACTTCCGCTTTGGGGGCCAGCAACAGTTGCCAGGGCAACCCTGGGCATGGCAGGGGGCTGGAGGGCGTCTTGACCCGCCCACTTGCGCTTTGGGGGCCAGCAACAGTTGCCAGGGCAACCCTGGGCATGGCAGGGGGCTGGAGGGCGCCTGGACCCGCCCGCTTTCGCTTTGGGGGCCAGCAACAGTTGCTAGGGCAACCCTGGGCATGGCAGGGGGCTTAAGGGAGTCAGGACCCGCCCACTTCCGCTTTGGGGGCCAGCAACAGTTGCCAGGGCAACCCTGGGCATGGCAGGGGGCTTAAGGGCGCCAGAACCCGCCCACTTTCGCTTTGGGGGCCAGCAACAGTTGCCAGGGCAACATTGGGCATGGCAGGGGGCTTAAGGGAGTCAGGACCCGCCCACTTCCGCTTTGGGGGCCAGCAACAGTTGCCAGGGCAACCCTGGGCATGGCAGGGGGCTTAAGGGCGCCAGAACCCGCCCACTTCCGCTTTGGGGGCCAGCAACAGTTGCCAGGGCAACCCTGGGCATGGCAGGGGGCTGGAGGGCGCCTGGACCCGCCCACTTCCGCTTTGGGTTCCAGCAACAGTTGCCAGGGCAACCCTGGGCATGGTAGGGGGCTTAAGGGGGCCAGGACCCGCCCACTTCCGCTTTGGTGGCTAGCAACAGTTGCCAGGGCAACCCTGGGCATGGCAGGGGGCTGGAGGGCGCCTGGACCCGCCCACTTCCGCTTTGGGGGCCAGCAACAGTTGCCAGGGCAACCCTGGGCATGGCAGGGGGCTGGAGGGCGCCTGAACCCGCCCACTTCCGCTTTGGGGGCCAGCAACAGTTGCCAGGGCAACCCTGGGCATGGCAGGGGGCTGGAGGGCGCCTGGAACCGCCCACTTCCGCTTTGGGGGCCAGCAACAGTTGCCAGGGCAACCCTGGGGATGGCAGGGGGCTGGAGGGCGCCTGGACCCGCCCACTTCCGCTTTGGGGGCCAGCAACAGTTGCCAGGGCAACCCTGGGCATGGCAGGGGGCTGGAGGGCGCCTGGACCCGCCCACTTCCGCTTTGGGGGCCAGCAACAGTTGCCTGGGCAACCCTGGGCATGGCAGGGGGCTGAAGGGCGCCTGGACCCGCCCACTTCCGCTTTGGGGGCCAGCAACAGTTGCCAGGGCAACATTGGGCATGGCAGGGGGCTTAAGGGAGTCAGGACCCGCCCACTTCCGCTTTGGGGGCCAGCAACAGTTGCCAGGGCAACCCTGGGCATGTCAGGGGGCTTAAGGGCGCCAGAACCCGCCCACTTCCGCTTTGGGGGCCAGCAACAGTTGCCAGGGCAACATTGGGCATGGCAGGGGGCTTAAGGGAGTCAGGACCCGCCCACTTCCGCTTTGGGTGCCAGCAACAGTTGCCAGGGCAACCCTGGGCATGGCAGGGGGCTGGAGGGCGCCTGGACCCGCCCACTTCCGCTTTGGGGGCCAGCAACAGTTGCCAGGGCAACCCTGGGCATGGCAGGGGGCTGGAGGGCGTCTTGACCCGCCCACTTGCACTTTGGGGGCCAGCAACAGTTGCCAGGGCAACCCTGGGCATGGCAGGGGGCTGGAGGGCGCCTGGACCCGCCCACTTCCGCTTTGGGGGCCAGCAACAGTTGCCAGGGCAACCCTGGGCATGGCAGGGGGCTTAAGGGCGCCAGAACCCGCCCACTTCCGCTTTGGGGGCCAGCAACAGTTGCCAGGGCAACATTGGGCATGGCAGGGGGCTTAAGGGAGTCAGGACCCGCCCACTTCCGCTTTGGGGGCCAGCAACAGTTGCCAGGGCAACCCTGGGCATGGCAGGGGGCTGGATGGCGCCTGAACCCGCCCACTTCCGCTTTGGGGGCCAGCAACAGTTGCCAGGACAACCCTGGGCATGGCAGGGGGCTGGAGGGCGCCTTTACCCGCCCACGTCCGCTTTGGGGGCCAGCAACAGTTGCCTGGGCAACCCTGGGCATGGCAGGGGGCTAGAGGGCGCCTGGACCCGCCCACTTCCGCTTTGGGGGCCAGCAACAGTTGCCAGGGCAACGCTGGGCAAGGCAGGTGCTTAAGGGGGCCTGGACCCGCCCATTTCCGCTTTGGGGGCCAGCAACAGTTGCCAGGGCAAACCTGGGCATGGAAGGGGGCTTATGGGGGCCAGGACCGGCCCACTTCCGCTTTGGGGGCCAGCAACAGTTGCCTGGGCAACCCTGGGCATGGCAGGGGGCTGGAGGGCGCCTGGACCCGCCCACTTCCGCTTTGGGGGCCAGCAACAGTTGCCAGGGCAACCCTGGGCAAGGCAGGGGGCTAAAGGGGGCCTGGACCCGCCCACTTCCGCTTTGGGGGCCAGCAACAGTTGCCAGGGCAACCCTGGGCATGGCAGGGGGCTGGATGGCGCCTGGACCCGCCCACTTCCGCTTTGGGGGCCAGCAACAGTTGCCAGGGCAACCCTGGGCATGGCAGGGGGCTTAAGGGCACCAGAACCCGCCCACTTCCGCTTTGGGGGCCAGCAACAGTTGCCAGGGCAACCCTGGGCAAGGCAGGGGGCTAAAGGGGGCCTGGACCCGCCCACTTCCGCTTTGGGGGCCAGCAACAGTTGCCTGGGCAACCCTGGGCATGGCAGGGGGCTGGAGGGCGCCTGAACCCGCCCACTTCCGCTTTGGGGGCCAGCAACAGTTGCCAGGGCAACCCTGGGCATGGCAGGGGGCTGGAGGGCGCCTGGACCCGCCCACTTCCGCTTTGGGGGCCATCAACAGTTGCCAGGGCAACCCTGGGCATGGCAGTGGGCTTAAGGGAACCAGAACCCGCCCACTTCCGCTTTGGGGGCCAGCAACAGTTGCCAGGGCAACCCTGGGCAAGGCAGGGGGCTTAAGGGAGTCAGAACCCACCCACTTCCGCTTTGGGGGCCAGCAACAGTTGCCAGGGCAACCCTGGGCATGGCAGGGGGCTTAAGGGCGCCTGGACCCGCCCACTTCCGCTTTGGGGGCCAGCAACAGTTGCCAGGGCAACATTGGGCATGGCAGGGGGCTTAAGGGAGTCAGGACCCGCCCACTTCCGCTTTGGGGGCCAGCAACAGTTGCCAGGGCAACCCTGGGCATGTCAGGGGGCTTAAGGGCGCCAGAACCCGCCCACTTCCGCTTTGGGGGCCAGCAACAGTTGCCAGGGCAACATTGGGCATGGCAGGGGGCTTAAGGGAGTCAGGACCCGCCCACTTCCGCTTTGGGTGCCAGCAACAGTTGCCAGGGCAACCCTGGGCATGGCAGGGGGCTGGAGGGCGCCTGGACCCGCCCACTTCCGCTTTGGGGGCCAGCAACAGTTGCCTGGGCAACCCTGGGCATGGCAGGGGGCTGAAGGGCGCCTGGACCCGCCCACTTCCGCTTTGGGGGCCAGCAACAGTTGCCAGGGCAACATTGGGCATGGCAGGGGGCTTAAGGGAGTCAGGACCCGCCCACTTCCGCTTTGGGGGCCAGCAACAGTTGCCAGGGCAACCCTGGGCATGTCAGGGGGCTTAAGGGCGCCAGAACCCGCCCACTTCCGCTTTGGGGGCCAGCAACAGTTGCCAGGGCAACATTGGGCATGGCAGGGGGCTTAAGGGAGTCAGGACCCGCCCACTTCCGCTTTGGGTGCCAGCAACAGTTGCCAGGGCAACCCTGGGCATGGCAGGGGCTGGAGGGCGCCTGGACCCGCCCACTTCCGCTTTGGGGGCCAGCAACAGTTGCCAGGGCAACCCTGGGCATGGCAGGGGGCTGGAGGGCGTCTTGACCCGCCCACTTGCACTTTGGGGGCCAGCAACAGTTGCCAGGGCAACCCTGGGCATGGCAGGGGGCTGGAGGGCGCCTGGACCCGCCCACTTCCGCTTTGGGGGCCAGCAACAGTTGCCAGGGCAACCCTGGGCATGGCAGGGGGCTTAAGGGCGCCAGAACCCGCCCACTTCCGCTTTGGGGGCCAGCAACAGTTGCCAGGGCAACATTGGGCATGGCAGGGGGCTTAAGGGAGTCAGGACCCGCCCACTTCCGCTTTGGGGGCCAGCAACAGTTGCCAGGGCAACCCTGGGCATGGCAGGGGGCTGGATGGCGCCTGAACCCGCCCACTTCCGCTTTGGGGGCCAGCAACAGTTGCCAGGACAACCCTGGGCATGGCAGGGGGCTGGAGGGCGCCTTTACCCGCCCACGTCCGCTTTGGGGGCCAGCAACAGTTGCCTGGGCAACCCTGGGCATGGCAGGGGGCTAGAGGGCGCCTGGACCCGCCCACTTCCGCTTTGGGGGCCAGCAACAGTTGCCAGGGCAACGCTGGGCAAGGCAGGTGCTTAAGGGGGCCTGGACCCGCCCATTTCCGCTTTGGGGGCCAGCAACAGTTGCCAGGGCAAACCTGGGCATGGAAGGGGGCTTATGGGGGCCAGGACCGGCCCACTTCCGCTTTGGGGGCCAGCAACAGTTGCCTGGGCAACCCTGGGCATGGCAGGGGGCTGGAGGGCGCCTGGACCCGCCCACTTCCGCTTTGGGGGCCAGCAACAGTTGCCAGGGCAACCCTGGGCAAGGCAGGGGGCTAAAGGGGGCCTGGACCCGCCCACTTCCGCTTTGGGGGCCAGCAACAGTTGCCAGGGCAACCCTGGGCATGGCAGGGGGCTGGATGGCGCCTGGACCCGCCCACTTCCGCTTTGGGGGCCAGCAACAGTTGCCAGGGCAACCCTGGGCATGGCAGGGGGCTTAAGGGCACCAGAACCCGCCCACTTCCGCTTTGGGGGCCAGCAACAGTTGCCAGGGCAACCCTGGGCATGGCAGGGGGCTTAAGGGCACCAGAACCCGCCCATTTCCGCTTTGGGGGCCAGCAACAGTTGCCAGGGCAACCCTGGGCAAGGCAGGGGGCTAAAGGGGGCCTGGACCCGCCCACTTCCGCTTTGGGGGCCAGCAACAGTTGCCTGGGCAACCCTGGGCATGGCAGGGGGCTGGAGGGCGCCTGAACCCGCCCACTTCCGCTTTGGGGGCCAGCAACAGTTGCCAGGGCAACCCTGGGCATGGCAGGGGGCTGGAGGGCGCCTGGACCCGCCCACTTCCGCTTTGGGGGCCATCAACAGTTGCCAGGGCAACCCTGGGCATGGCAGTGGGCTTAAGGGAACCAGAACCCGCCCACTTCCGCTTTGGGGGCCAGCAACAGTTGCCAGGGCAACCCTGGGCAAGGCAGGGGGCTTAAGGGAGTCAGAACCCACCCACTTCCGCTTTGGGGGCCAGCAACAGTTGCCAGGGCAACCCTGGGCATGGCAGGGGGCTTAAGGGAGTACGGACCCGCCCACTTCCGCTTTGGGTGTCAGCAACAGTTGCCAGGGCAACCCTGGGCATGGTAGGGGGCTTAAGGGGGCCAGGACCCGCCCACTTCCGCTTTGGGTGCCAGCAACAGTTGCCAGGGCAACATTGGGCATGGCAGGGGGCTTAAGGGAGTCAGGACCCGCCCACTTCCGCTTTGGGGGCCAGCAACAGTTGCCAGGGCAACCCTGGGCATGGCAGGGGGCTGGAGGGCGCCTGGACCCGCCCACTTCCGCTTTGGGGGCCAGCAACAGTTGCCTGGGCAACCCTGGGCATGGCAGGGGGCTGGATGGCGCCTGGACCCGCCCACTTCCGCTTTTGGGGGCCAGCAACAGTTGCCAGGGCAACCCTGGGCATGGCAGTGGGCTTAAGGGCGCCAGAACCCGCCCACTTCCGCTTTGGGGGCCAGCAACAGTTGCCAGGGCAACCCTGGGCAAGGCAGGGGGCTTAAGGGAGTCAGGACCCACCCACTTCCGCTTTTGGGGCCAGCAACAGTTGCCAGGGCAACCCTGGGCATGGCAGGGGGCTGAAGGGCGCCTGGACCCGCCCACTTCCGCTTTGGGGGCCAGCAACAGTTGCCTGGGCAACCCTGGGCATGGCAGGGGGATGGAGGGCGCCTGGACCCGCCCACTTCCGCTTTGGGGGCCAGCAACAGTTGCCAGGGCAACATTGGGCATGGCAGGGGGCTTAAGGGAGTACGGACCCGCCCACTTCCGCTTTGGGTGTCAGCAACAGTTGCCAGGGCAACCCTGGGCATGGCAGGGGGCTTAAGGGCGCCAGAACCCGCCCACTTCCGCTTTGGGGGCCAGCAACAGTTGCCAGGGCAACCCTGGGCATGGCAGGGGGCTTAAGGGCGCCAGAACCCGCCAACTTCCGCTTTGGGGGCCAGCAACAGTTGCCAGGGCAACATTGGGCATGGCAGGGGGCTTAAGGGAGTCAGGACCCGCCCACTTCCGCTTTGGGGGCCAGCAACAGTTGCCAGGGCAACCCTGGGCATGGCAGGGGGCTGGATGGTGCCGGAACCCGCCCACTTCCGCTTTGGGGGCCAGCAACAGTTGCCAGGGCAACCCTGGGCATGGCAGGGGGCTGGAGGGCGCCTTGACCCGCCCACGTCCGCTTTGGGGGCCAGTAACAGTTGCCAGGGCAAAATTGGGCATGGCAGGGGGCTTAAGGGAGTCAGGACCCGCCCACTTTTGCTTTGAGGGCCAGCAACAGTTGCCAGGGCAACCCTGGGCATAAAAGGGGGCTTAAGGGGGCCAGGACCCACCCACTTCCGCTTTGGGGGCCAGCAACAGTTGCCAGGGCAACCCTGGGCATGGCAGGGGGCTGGAGGGCGCCTGGACCCGCCCACTTCCGCTTTGGGGGCCAGCAACAGTTGCCAGGGCAACGCTGGGCAAGGCAGGTGCTTAAGGGGGCCTGGACCCGCCCACTTCCGCTTTGGGGGCCAGCAACAGTTGCCAGGGTAACCCTTGGCATGGCATGGGGCTTAAGGGGGCCTGGACCCGCCCACTTCCGCTTTGGGGGCCAGCATCAGTTGCCAGGGAAAACCTGGGCATGGCAGGGGGCTGGAGGGCGCCTGGACCCGCCCACTTCCGCTTTGGGGGCCAGCAAGAGTTGCCAGGGCAACCCTGGGCATGGCAGGGGGCTGGAGGGCGCCTGGACCCACCCACTTCCGCTTTGGGGGCCAGCAACAGTTGCCAGGGCAACCCTGGGCATGGCAGGGGGCTTAAGAGCGCCAGAACCAACCCACTTCCGCTTTGGTGGCCAGCAACAGTTGCCAGGGCAACCCTGGGCATGGCAGGGGGCTGGATGGTGCCGGAACCCGCCCACTTCCGCTTTGGGGGCCAGCAACAGTTGCCAGGGCAACCCTGGGCATGGCAGGGGGCTGGAGGGCGCCTGGACCCGCCCACTTCCGCTTTGGGGTCCAGCAACAGTTGCCAGGGCAACCCTGGGCATGGCAGGGGGCTGGAGGGCGTCTTGACCCGCCCACTTGCACTTTGGGGGGCAGCAACAGTTGCCAGGGCAACCCTGGGCATGGCAGGGGGCTGGAGGGCGCCTGGACCCGCATACTTCCGCTTTGGGGGCCAGCAACAGTTGCCAGGGCAACCCTGGGCATGGCAGTGGGCTTAAGGGCGCCAGAACCCGCCCACTTCCGCTTTGGGGGCCAGCAACAGTTGCCAGGGCAACCCTGGGCAAGGCAGGGGGCTTAAGGGAGTCAGGACCCACCCACTTCCGCTTTGGGGGCCAGCAACAGTTGCCAGGGCAACCCTGGGCATGGCAGGGGGCTGGAGGGCGCCTGGACCCACCCACTTCCGCTTTGGGGGCCAGCAACAGTTGCCTGGGCAACCCTGGGCATGGCAGGGGGCTGGAGGGCGCCTGGACCCGCCCACTTCCGCTTTGGGGGCCAGCAACAGTTGCCAGGGCAACCCTGGGCATGGCAGGGGGCTGGAGGGCATCTTGACCCGCCCACTTGCGCTTTGGGGGCCAGCAACAGTTGCCAGGGCAACCCTGGGCATGGCAGGGGGCTGGAGGGCGCCTGGACCCGTCCACTTCCGCTTTGGGGGCCAGCAACAGTTGCCAGGGCAACCCTGGGCATGGCAGGGGGCTGGAGGGCGTCTTGACCCGCCCACTTGCGCTTTGGGGGCCAGCAACAGTTGCCAGGGCAACCCTGGGCATGGCAGGGGGCTGGAGGGCGCCTGGACCCGCCCACTTTCGCTTTGGGGGCCAGCAACAGTTGCTAGGGCAACCCTGGGCATGGCAGGGGGCTTAAGGGAGTCAGGACCCGCCCACTTCCGCTTTGGGGGCCAGCAACAGTTGCCAGGGCAACCCTGGGCATGGCAGGGGGCTTAAGAGCGCCAGAACCAACCCACTTCCGCTTTGGTGGCCAGCAACAGTTGCCAGGGCAACCCTGGGCATGGCAGGGGGCTGGATGGTGCCGGAACCCGCCCACTTCCGCTTTGGGGGCCAGCAACAGTTGCCAGGGCAACCCTGGGCATGGCAGGGGGCTGGAGGGCGCCTGGACCCGCCCACTTCCGCTTTGGGGTCCAGCAACAGTTGCCAGGGCAACCCTGGGCATGGCAGGGGGCTGGAGGGCGTCTTGACCCGCCCACTTGCACTTTGGGGGGCAGCAACAGTTGCCAGGGCAACCCTGGGCATGGCAGGGGGCTGGAGGGCGCCTGGACCCGCATACTTCCGCTTTGGGGGCCAGCAACAGTTGCCAGGGCAACCCTGGGCATGGCAGTGGGCTTAAGGGCGCCAGAACCCGCCCACTTCCGCTTTGGGGGCCAGCAACAGTTGCCAGGGCAACCCTGGGCAAGGCAGGGGGCTTAAGGGAGTCAGGACCCACCCACTTCCGCTTTGGGGGCCAGCAACAGTTGCCAGGGCAACCCTGGGCATGGCAGGGGGCTGGAGGGCGCCTGGACCCACCCACTTCCGCTTTGGGGGCCAGCAACAGTTGCCTGGGCAACCCTGGGCATGGCAGGGGGCTGGAGGGCGCCTGGACCCGCCCACTTCCGCTTTGGGGGCCAGCAACAGTTGCCAGGGCAACCCTGGGCATGGCAGGGGGCTGGAGGGCATCTTGACCCGCCCACTTGCGCTTTGGGGGCCAGCAACAGTTGCCAGGGCAACCCTGGGCATGGCAGGGGGCTGGAGGGCGCCTGGACCCGTCCACTTCCGCTTTGGGGGCCAGCAACAGTTGCCAGGGCAACCCTGGGCATGGCAGGGGGCTGGAGGGCGCCTGGACCCGCCCACTTCCGCTTTGGGGGCCAGCAACAGTTGCCTGGGCAACCCTGGGCATGGCAGGGGGCTGGATGGCGCCTGGACCCGCCCACTTCCGCTTTTGGGGGCCAGCAACAGTTGCCAGGGCAACCCTGGGCATGGCAGTGGGCTTAAGGGCGCCAGAACCCGCCCACTTCCGCTTTGGGGGCCAGCAACAGTTGCCAGGGCAACCCTGGGCAAGGCAGGGGGCTTAAGGGAGTCAGGACCCACCCACTTCCGCTTTTGGGGCCAGCAACAGTTGCCAGGGCAACCCTGGGCATGGCAGGGGGCTGAAGGGCGCCTGGACCCGCCCACTTCCGCTTTGGGGGCCAGCAACAGTTGCCAGGGCAACCCTGGGCATGGCAGGGGGCTTAAGGGCGCCAGAACCCGCCCACTTCCGCTTTGGGGGCCAGCAACAGTTGCCAGGGCAACCCTGGGCAAGGCAGGGGGCTTAAGGGAGTCAGGACCCACCCACTTCCGCTTTTGGGGCCAGCAACAGTTGCCAGGGCAACCCTGGGCATGGCAGGGGGCTGAAGGGCGCCTGGACCCGCCCACTTCCGCTTTGGGGGCCAGCAACAGTTGCCTGGGCAACCCTGGGCATGGCAGGGGGATGGAGGGCGCCTGGACCCGCCCACTTCCGCTTTGGGGGCCAGCAACAGTTGCCAGGGCAACATTGGGCATGGCAGGGGGCTTAAGGGAGTACGGACCCGCCCACTTCCGCTTTGGGTGTCAGCAACAGTTGCCAGGGCAACCCTGGGCATGGCAGGGGGCTTAAGGGCGCCAGAACCCGCCCACTTCCGCTTTGGGGGCCAGCAACAGTTGCCAGGGCAACCCTGGGCATGGCAGGGGGCTTAAGGGCGCCAGAACCCGCCAACTTCCGCTTTGGGGGCCAGCAACAGTTGCCAGGGCAACATTGGGCATGGCAGGGGGCTTAAGGGAGTCAGGACCCGCCCACTTCCGCTTTGGGGGCCAGCAACAGTTGCCAGGGCAACCCTGGGCATGGCAGGGGGCTGGATGGTGCCGGAACCCGCCCACTTCCGCTTTGGGGGCCAGCAACAGTTGCCAGGGCAACCCTGGGCATGGCAGGGGGCTGGAGGGCGCCTTGACCCGCCCACGTCCGCTTTGGGGGCCAGTAACAGTTGCCAGGGCAAAATTGGGCATGGCAGGGGGCTTAAGGGAGTCAGGACCCGCCCACTTTTGCTTTGAGGGCCAGCAACAGTTGCCAGGGCAACCCTGGGCATAAAAGGGGGCTTAAGGGGGCCAGGACCCACCCACTTCCGCTTTGGGGGCCAGCAACAGTTGCCAGGGCAACCCTGGGCATGGCAGGGGGCTGGAGGGCGCCTGGACCCGCCCACTTCCGCTTTGGGGGCCAGCAACAGTTGCCAGGGCAACGCTGGGCAAGGCAGGTGCTTAAGGGGGCCTGGACCCGCCCACTTCCGCTTTGGGGGCCAGCAACAGTTGCCAGGGTAACCCTTGGCATGGCATGGGGCTTAAGGGGGCCTGGACCCGCCCACTTCCGCTTTGGGGGCCAGCATCAGTTGCCAGGGAAAACCTGGGCATGGCAGGGGGCTGGAGGGCGCCTGGACCCGCCCACTTCCGCTTTGGGGGCCAGCAAGAGTTGCCAGGGCAACCCTGGGCATGGCAGGGGGCTGGAGGGCGCCTGGACCCACCCACTTCCGCTTTGGGGGCCAGCAACAGTTGCCAGGGCAACCCTGGGCATGGCAGGGGGCTTAAGAGCGCCAGAACCAACCCACTTCCGCTTTGGTGGCCAGCAACAGTTGCCAGGGCAACCCTGGGCATGGCAGGGGGCTGGATGGTGCCGGAACCCGCCCACTTCCGCTTTGGGGGCCAGCAACAGTTGCCAGGGCAACCCTGGGCATGGCAGGGGGCTGGAGGGCGCCTGGACCCGCCCACTTCCGCTTTGGGGTCCAGCAACAGTTGCCAGGGCAACCCTGGGCATGGCAGGGGGCTGGAGGGCGTCTTGACCCGCCCACTTGCACTTTGGGGGGCAGCAACAGTTGCCAGGGCAACCCTGGGCATGGCAGGGGGCTGGAGGGCGCCTGGACCCGCATACTTCCGCTTTGGGGGCCAGCAACAGTTGCCAGGGCAACCCTGGGCATGGCAGTGGGCTTAAGGGCGCCAGAACCCGCCCACTTCCGCTTTGGGGGCCAGCAACAGTTGCCAGGGCAACCCTGGGCAAGGCAGGGGGCTTAAGGGAGTCAGGACCCACCCACTTCCGCTTTGGGGGCCAGCAACAGTTGCCAGGGCAACCCTGGGCATGGCAGGGGGCTGGAGGGCGCCTGGACCCACCCACTTCCGCTTTGGGGGCCAGCAACAGTTGCCTGGGCAACCCTGGGCATGGCAGGGGGCTGGAGGGCGCCTGGACCCGCCCACTTCCGCTTTGGGGGCCAGCAACAGTTGCCAGGGCAACCCTGGGCATGGCAGGGGGCTGGAGGGCATCTTGACCCGCCCACTTGCGCTTTGGGGGCCAGCAACAGTTGCCAGGGCAACCCTGGGCATGGCAGGGGGCTGGAGGGCGCCTGGACCCGTCCACTTCCGCTTTGGGGGCCAGCAACAGTTGCCAGGGCAACCCTGGGCATGGCAGGGGGCTGGAGGGCGTCTTGACCCGCCCACTTGCGCTTTGGGGGCCAGCAACAGTTGCCAGGGCAACCCTGGGCATGGCAGGGGGCTGGAGGGCGCCTGGACCCGCCCACTTTCGCTTTGGGGGCCAGCAACAGTTGCTAGGGCAACCCTGGGCATGGCAGGGGGCTTAAGGGAGTCAGGACCCGCCCACTTCCGCTTTGGGGGCCAGCAACAGTTGCCAGGGCAACCCTGGGCATGGCAGGGGGCTTAAGAGCGCCAGAACCAACCCACTTCCGCTTTGGTGGCCAGCAACAGTTGCCAGGGCAACCCTGGGCATGGCAGGGGGCTGGATGGTGCCGGAACCCGCCCACTTCCGCTTTGGGGGCCAGCAACAGTTGCCAGGGCAACCCTGGGCATGGCAGGGGGCTGGAGGGCGCCTGGACCCGCCCACTTCCGCTTTGGGGTCCAGCAACAGTTGCCAGGGCAACCCTGGGCATGGCAGGGGGCTGGAGGGCGTCTTGACCCGCCCACTTGCACTTTGGGGGGCAGCAACAGTTGCCAGGGCAACCCTGGGCATGGCAGGGGGCTGGAGGGCGCCTGGACCCGCATACTTCCGCTTTGGGGGCCAGCAACAGTTGCCAGGGCAACCCTGGGCATGGCAGTGGGCTTAAGGGCGCCAGAACCCGCCCACTTCCGCTTTGGGGGCCAGCAACAGTTGCCAGGGCAACCCTGGGCAAGGCAGGGGGCTTAAGGGAGTCAGGACCCACCCACTTCCGCTTTGGGGGCCAGCAACAGTTGCCAGGGCAACCCTGGGCATGGCAGGGGGCTGGAGGGCGCCTGGACCCACCCACTTCCGCTTTGGGGGCCAGCAACAGTTGCCTGGGCAACCCTGGGCATGGCAGGGGGCTGGAGGGCGCCTGGACCCGCCCACTTCCGCTTTGGGGGCCAGCAACAGTTGCCAGGGCAACCCTGGGCATGGCAGGGGGCTGGAGGGCATCTTGACCCGCCCACTTGCGCTTTGGGGGCCAGCAACAGTTGCCAGGGCAACCCTGGGCATGGCAGGGGGCTGGAGGGCGCCTGGACCCGTCCACTTCCGCTTTGGGGGGCCAGCAACAGTTGCCAGGGCAACCCTGGGCATGGCAGGGGGCTGGAGGGCGCCTGGACCCGCCCACTTCCGCTTTGGGGGCCAGCAACAGTTGCCTGGGCAACCCTGGGCATGGCAGGGGGCTGGATGGCGCCTGGACCCGCCCACTTCCGCTTTTGGGGGCCAGCAACAGTTGCCAGGGCAACCCTGGGCATGGCAGTGGGCTTAAGGGCGCCAGAACCCGCCCACTTCCGCTTTGGGGGCCAGCAACAGTTGCCAGGGCAACCCTGGGCAAGGCAGGGGGCTTAAGGGAGTCAGGACCCACCCACTTCCGCTTTTGGGGCCAGCAACAGTTGCCAGGGCAACCCTGGGCATGGCAGGGGGCTGAAGGGCGCCTGGACCCGCCCACTTCCGCTTTGGGGGCCAGCAACAGTTGCCAGGGCAACCCTGGGCATGGCAGGGGGCTTAAGGGCGCCAGAACCCGCCCACTTCCGCTTTGGGGGCCAGCAACAGTTGCCAGGGCAACCCTGGGCATGGCAGGGGGCTGGAGGGCGCCTGGACCCGCCCACTTCCGCTTTGGGTTCCAGCAACAGTTGCCAGGGCAACCCTGGGCATGGTAGGGGCTTAAGGGGGCCAGGACCCGCCCACTTCCGCTTTGGTGGCTAGCAACAGTTGCCCGGGCAACCCTGGGCATGGCAGGGGGCTGGAGGGCGCCTGGACCCGCCCACTTCCGCTTTGGGGGCCAGCAACAGTTGCCAGGGCAACCCTGGGCATTGCAGGGGGCTGGAGGGCGCCTGAACCCGCCCACTTCCGCTTTGGGGGCCAGCAACAGTTGCCAGGGCAACCCTGGGCATGGCAGGGGCTGGAGGGCGCCTGGAACCGCCCACTTCCGCTTTGGGGGCCAGCAACAGTTGCCAGGGCAACCCTGGGGATGGCAGGGGGCTGGAGGGCGCCTGGACCCGCCCACTTCCGCTTTGGGGGCCAGCAACAGTTGCCAGGGCAACCCTGGGCATGGCAGGGGGCTGGAGGGCGCCTGGACCCGCCCACTTCCGCTTTGGGGGCCAGCAACAGTTGCCTGGGCAACCCTGGGCATGGCAGGGGGCTGGAGGGCGCCTGGACCCGCCCACTTCCGCTTTGGGGCCAGCAACAGTTGCCAGGGCAACATTGGGCATGGCAGGGGGCTTAAGGGAGTCAGGACCCGCCCACTTCCGCTTTGGGGGCCAGCAACAGTTGCCAGGGCAACCTGGGCATGTCAGGGGGCTTAAGGGCGCCAGAACCCGCCCACTTCCGCTTTGGGGGCCAGCAACAGTTGCCAGGGCAACATTGGGCATGGCAGGGGGCTTAAGGGAGTCAGGACCCGCCCACTTCCGCTTTGGGTGCCAGCAACAGTTGCCAGGGCAACCCTGGCATGGCAGGGGGCTGGAGGGCGCCTGGACCCGCCCACTTCCGCTTTGGGGGCCAGCAACAGTTGCCAGGGCAACCCTGGGCATGGCAGGGGGCTGGAGGGCGTCTTGACCCGCCCACTTGCACTTTGGGGGCCAGCAACAGTTGCCAGGGCAACCCTGGGCATGGCAGGGGGCTGGAGGGCGCCTGGACCCGCCCACTTCCGCTTTGGGGGCCAGCAACAGTTGCCAGGGCAACCCTGGGCATGGCAGGGGGCTTAAGGGCGCCAGAACCCGCCCACTTCCGCTTTGGGGGCCAGCAACAGTTGCCAGGGCAACATTGGGCATGGCAGGGGGCTTAAGGGAGTCAGGACCCGCCCACTTCCGCTTTGGGGGCCAGCAACAGTTGCCAGGGCAACCCTGGGCATGGCAGGGGGCTGGATGGCGCCTGAACCCGCCCACTTCCGCTTTGGGGGCCAGCAACAGTTGCCAGGACAACCCTGGGCATGGCAGGGGGCTGGAGGGCGCCTTTACCCGCCCACGTCCGCTTTGGGGGCCAGCAACAGTTGCCTGGGCAACCCTGGGCATGGCAGGGGGCTAGAGGGCGCCTGGACCCGCCCACTTCCGCTTTGGGGGTCAGCAACAGTTGCCAGGGCAACGCTGGGCAAGGCAGGTGCTTAAGGGGGCCTGGACCCGCCCATTTCCGCTTTGGGGGCCAGCAACAGTTGCCAGGGCAAACCTGGGCATGGAAGGGGGCTTATGGGGGCCAGGACCGGCCCACTTCCGCTTTGGGGGCCAGCAACAGTTGCCTGGGCAACCCTGGGCATGGCAGGGGGCTGGAGGGCGCCTGGACCCGCCCACTTCCGCTTTGGGGGCCAGCAACAGTTGCCAGGGCAACCCTGGGCAAGGCAGGGGGCTAAAGGGGGCCTGGACCCGCCCACTTCCGCTTTGGGGGCCAGCAACAGTTGCCAGGGCAACCCTGGGCATGGCAGGGGGCTGGATGGCGCCTGGACCCGCCCACTTCCGCTTTGGGGGCCAGCAACAGTTGCCAGGGCAACCCTGGGCATGGCAGGGGGCTTAAGGGCACCAGAACCCGCCCACTTCCGCTTTGGGGGCCAGCAACAGTTGCCAGGGCAACCCTGGGCATGGCAGGGGGCTTAAGGGCACCAGAACCCGCCCATTTCCGCTTTGGGGGCCAGCAACAGTTGCCAGGGCAACCCTGGGCAAGGCAGGGGGCTAAAGGGGGCCTGGACCCGCCCACTTCCGCTTTGGGGGCCAGCAACAGTTGCCTGGGCAACCCTGGGCATGGCAGGGGGCTGGAGGGCGCCTGAACCCGCCCACTTCCGCTTTGGGGGCCAGCAACAGTTGCCAGGGCAACCCTGGGCATGGCAGGGGGCTGGAGGGCGCCTGGACCCGCCCACTTCCGCTTTGGGGGCCATCAACAGTTGCCAGGGCAACCCTGGGCATGGCAGTGGGCTTAAGGGAACCAGAACCCGCCCACTTCCGCTTTGGGGGCCAGCAACAGTTGCCAGGGCAACCCTGGGCAAGGCAGGGGGCTTAAGGGAGTCAGAACCCACCCACTTCCGCTTTGGGGGCCAGCAACAGTTGCCAGGGCAACCCTGGGCATGGCAGGGGCTTAAGGGAGTACGGACCCGCCCACTTCCGCTTTGGGTGTCAGCAACAGTTGCCAGGGCAACCCTGGGGCATGGTAGGGGGCTTAAGGGGGCCAGGACCCGCCCACTTCCGCTTTGGGTGCCAGCAACAGTTGCCAGGGCAACATTGGGCATGGCAGGGGGCTTAAGGGAGTCAGGACCCGCCCACTTCCGCTTTGGGGGCCAGCAACAGTTGCCAGGGCAACCCTGGGCATGGCAGGGGGCTGGAGGGCGCCTGGACCCGCCCACTTCCGCTTTGGGGGCCAGCAACAGTTGCCTGGGCAACCCTGGGCATGGCAGGGGGCTGGATGGCGCCTGGACCCGCCCACTTCCGCTTTTGGGGGCCAGCAACAGTTGCCAGGGCAACCCTGGGCATGGCAGTGGGCTTAAGGGCGCCAGAACCCGCCCACTTCCGCTTTGGGGGCCAGGAACAGTTGCCAGGGCAACCCTGGGCAAGGCAGGGGGCTTAAGGGAGTCAGGACCCACCCACTTCCGCTTTTGGGGCCAGCAGCAGTTGCCAGGGCAACCCTGGGCATGCAGGGGGCTGAAGGGCGCCTGGACCCGCCCACTTCCGCTTTGGGGGCCAGCAACAGTTGCCTGGGCAACCCTGGGCATGGCAGGGGGATGGAGGGCGCCTGGACCCGCCCACTTCCGCTTTGGGGGCCAGCAACAGTTGCCAGGGCAACATTGGGCATGGCAGGGGGCTTAAGGGAGTACGGACCCGCCCACTTCCGCTTTGGGTGTCAGCAACAGTTGCCAGGGCAACCCTGGGCATGGCAGGGGGCTTAAGGGCGCCAGAACCCGCCCACTTCCGCTTTGGGGGCCAGCAACAGTTGCCAGGGCAACCTGGGCATGGCAGGGGGCTTAAGGGCGCCAGAACCCGCCCACTTCCGCTTTGGGGGCCAGCAACAGTTGCCAGGGCAACATTGGGCATGGCAGGGGGCTTAAGGGAGTCAGGACCCGCCCACTTCCGCTTTGGGGGCCAGCAACAGTTGCCAGGGCAACCCTGGGCATGGCAGGGGGCTGGATGGTGCCGGAACCCGCCCACTTCCGCTTTGGGGGCCAGCAACAGTTGCCAGGGCAACCCTGGGCATGGCAGGGGGCTGGAGGGCGCCTTGACCCGCCCACGTCCGCTTTGGGGGCCAGTAACAGTTGCCAGGGCAAAATTGGGCATGGCAGGGGGCTTAAGGGAGTCAGGACCCGCCCACTTTTGCTTTGAGGGCCAGCAACAGTTGCCAGGGCAACCCTGGGCATAAAAGGGGGCTTAAGGGGGCCAGGACCCACCCACTTCCGCTTTGGGGGCCAGCAACAGTTGCCAGGGCAACCCTGGGCATGGCAGGGGGCTGGAGGGCGCCTGGACCCGCCCACTTCCGCTTTGGGGGCCAGCAACAGTTGCCAGGGCAACGCTGGGCAAGGCAGGTGCTTAAGGGGGCCTGGACCCGCCCACTTCCGCTTTGGGGGCCAGCAACAGTTGCCAGGGTAACCCTTGGCATGGCATGGGGCTTAAGGGGGCCTGGACCCGCCCACTTCCGCTTTGGGGGCCAGCATCAGTTGCCAGGGCAAACCTGGGCATGGCAGGGGGCTGGAGGGCGCCTGGACCCGCCCACTTCCGCTTTGGGGGCCAGCAAGAGTTGCCAGGGCAACCCTGGGCATGGCAGGGGCTGGAGGGCGCCTGGACCCACCCACTTCCGCTTTGGGGGCCAGCAACAGTTGCCAGGGCAACCCTGGGCATGGCAGGGGGCTTAAGAGCGCCAGAACCAACCCACTTCCGCTTTGGTGGCCAGCAACAGTTGCCAGGGCAACCCTGGGCATGGCAGGGGGCTGGATGGTGCCGGAACCCGCCCACTTCCGCTTTGGGGGGCCAGCAACAGTTGCCAGGGCAACCCTGGGCATGGCAGGGGGCTGGAGGGCGCCTGGACCCGCCCACTTCCGCTTTGGGGTCCAGCAACAGTTGCCAGGGCAACCCTGGGCATGGCAGGGGGCTGGAGGGCGTCTTGACCCGCCCACTTGCACTTTGGGGGGCAGCAACAGTTGCCAGGGCAACCCTGGGCATGGCAGGGGGCTGGAGGGCGCCTGGACCCGCATACTTCCGCTTTGGGGGCCAGCAACAGTTGCCAGGGCAACCCTGGGCATGGCAGTGGGCTTAAGGGCGCCAGAACCCGCCCACTTCCGCTTTGGGGGCCAGCAACAGTTGCCAGGGCAACCCTGGGCAAGGCAGGGGGCTTAAGGGAGTCAGGACCCACCCACTTCCGCTTTGGGGGCCAGCAACAGTTGCCAGGGCAACCTGGGCATGGCAGGGGGCTGGAGGGCGCCTGGACCCGCCCACTTCCGCTTTGGGGGCCAGCAACAGTTGCCAGGGCAACCCTGGGCATGGCAGGGGCTGGAGGGCGCCTGGACCCGCCCACTTCCGCTTTGGGTTCCAGCAACAGTTGCCAGGGCAACCCTGGGCATGGTAGGGGGCTTAAGGGGGCCAGGACCCGCCCACTTCCGCTTTGGTGGCTAGCAACAGTTGCCAGGGCAACCCTGGGCATGGCAGGGGGCTGGAGGGCGCCTGGACCCGCCCACTTCCGCTTTGGGGGCCAGCAACAGTTGCCAGGGCAACCCTGGGCATGGCAGGGGGCTGGAGGGCGCCTGAACCCGCCCACTTCCGCTTTGGGGGCCAGCAACAGTTGCCAGGGCAACCCTGGGCATGGCAGGGGGCTGGAGGGCGCCTGGAACCGCCCACTTCCGCTTTGGGGGCCAGCAACAGTTGCCAGGGCAACCCTGGGGATGGCAGGGGGCTGGAGGGCGCCTGGACCCGCCCACTTCCGCTTTGGGGGCCAGCAACAGTTGCCAGGGCAACCCTGGGCATGGCAGGGGGCTGGAGGGCGCCTGGACCCGCCCACTTCCGCTTTGGGGGCCAGCAACAGTTGCCTGGGCAACCCTGGGCATGGCAGGGGGCTGGAGGGCGCCTGGACCCGCCCACTTCCGCTTTGGGGGCCAGCAACAGTTGCCAGGGCAACATTGGGCATGGCAGGGGGCTTAAGGGAGTCAGGACCCGCCCACTTCCGCTTTGGGGGCCAGCAACAGTTGCCAGGGCAACCCTGGGCATGGCAGGGGGCTTAAGGGCGCCAGAACCCGCCCACTTCCGCTTTGGGGGCCAGCAACAGTTGCCAGGGCAACATTGGGCATGGCAGGGGGCTTAAGGGAGTCAGGACCCGCCCACTTCCGCTTTGGGTGCCAGCAACAGTTGCCAGGGCAACCCTGGGCATGGCAGGGGGCTGGAGGGCGCTGGACCCGCCCACTTCCGCTTTGGGGGCCAGCAACAGTTGCCAGGGCAACCCTGGGCATGGCAGGGGGCTGGAGGGCGTCTTGACCCGCCCACTTGCACTTTGGGGGCCAGCAACAGTTGCCAGGGCAACCCTGGGCATGGCAGGGGGCTGGAGGGCGCCTGGACCCGCCCACTTCCGCTTTGGGGGCCAGCAACAGTTGCCAGGGCAACCCTGGGCATGGCAGGGGGCTTAAGGGCGCCAGAACCCGCCCACTTCCGCTTTGGGGGCCAGCAACAGTTGCCAGGGCAACATTGGGCATGGCAGGGGGCTTAAGGGAGTCAGGACCCGCCCACTTCCGCTTTGGGGGCCAGCAACAGTTGCCAGGACAACCCTGGGCATGGCAGGGGGCTGGAGGGCGCCTTTACCCGCCCACGTCCGCTTTGGGGGCCAGCAACAGTTGCCTGGGCAACCCTGGGCATGGCAGGGGGCTAGAGGGCGCCTGGACCCGCCCACTTCCGCTTTGGGGGCCAGCAACAGTTGCCAGGGCAACGCTGGGCATGGCAGGGGGCTTAAGGGAACCAGAACCCGCCCACTTCCGCTTTGGGGGCCAGCAACAGTTGCCAGGGCAACCCTGGGCAAGGCAGGGGGCTTAAGGGAGTCAGAACCCACCCACTTCCGCTTTGGGGGCCAGCAACAGTTGCCAGGGCAACCCTGGGCATGGCAGGGGGCTTAAGGGAGTACGGACCCGCCCACTTCCGCTTTGGGTGTCAGCAACAGTTGCCAGGGCAACCCTGGGCATGGTAGGGGCTTAAGGGGGCCAGGACCCGCCCACTTCCGCTTTGGGTGCCAGCAACAGTTGCCAGGGCAACATTGGGCATGGCAGGGGCTTAAGGGAGTCAGGACCCGCCCACTTCCGCTTTGGGGGCCAGCAACAGTTGCCAGGGCAACCCTGGGCATGGCAGGGGGCTGGAGGGCGCCTGGACCCGCCCACTTCCGCTTTGGGGGCCAGCAACAGTTGCCTGGGCAACCCTGGGCATGGCAGGGGGCTGGATGGCGCCTGGACCCGCCCACTTCCGCTTTTGGGGGCCAGCAACAGTTGCCAGGGCAACCCTGGGCATGGCAGTGGGCTTAAGGGCGCCAGAACCCGCCCACTTCCGCTTTGGGGGCCAGCAACAGTTGCCAGGGCAACCCTGGGCAAGGTAGGGGGCTTAAGGGAGTCAGACCCACCCACTTCCGCTTTTGGGGCCAGCAACAGTTGCCAGGGCAACCCTGGGCATGGCAGGGGGCTGAAGGGCGCCTGGACCCGCCCACTTCCGCTTTGGGGGCCAGCAACAGTTGCCTGGGCAACCCTGGGCATGGCAGGGGGCTGGAGGGCGCCTGGACCCGCCCACTTCCGCTTTGGGGGCCAGCAACAGTTGCCAGGGCAACATTGGGCATGGCAGGGGGCTTAAGGGAGTACGGACCCGCCCACTTCCCGCTTTGGGTGTCAGCAACAGTTGCCAGGGCAAACCTGGGCATGGCAGGGGGCTTAAGGGCGCCAGAACCCGCCCACTTCCGCTTTGGGGGCCAGCAACAGTTGCCAGGGCAACGCTGGGCAAGG
Source organism: Crinia signifera (assembly GCF_055691185.1). Lineage (NCBI taxonomy): Eukaryota > Metazoa > Chordata > Amphibia > Anura > Myobatrachidae > Crinia > Crinia signifera. Next base: position 35,291 of record NW_028142260.1, on the reverse strand, counting down.
CAGGTGCTTAAGGGGGCCTGGACCCGCCACTTCCGCTTTGGGGGCCAGCAACAGTTGCCAGGGCAACCCTTGGCATGGCATGGGGCTTAAGGAGGCCTGGACCCGCCCACTTCCGCTTTGGGGGCCAGCAACAGTTGCCAGGGCAACCCTGGGCATGGCAGGGGGCTTAAGGGGGCCTGGTCCCGCCCATTTCCGCTTTGGGGGCCAGCAACAGTTGCCAGGGCAAACCTGGGCATGGCAGGGGCTGGAGGGCGCCTGGACCCGCTCACTTCCGCTTTGGGGGCCAGCAACAGTTGCCTGGGCAACCCTGGGCATGGCAGGGGGCTGGAGGGCGCCTGGACCCGCCCACTTCCGCTTTGGGGGCCAGCAACAGTTGCCAGGGCAACATTGGGCATGGCAGGGGGCTTAAGGGCACCAGAACCCGCCCACTTCCGCTTTGGGGGCCATCAACAGTTGCCAGGGCAACCCTGGGCATGGCAGTGGGCTGGAGGGCGCCTGGACCCGCCCACTTCCGCTTTGGGGGCCAGCAACAGTTGCCAGGGCAACCCTGGGCAAGGCAGGGGGCTTAAGGGAGTCAGGACCCACCCACTTCCGCTTTGGGGGCCAGCAACAGTTGCCAGGGCAACCCTGGGCATGGCAGGGGGCTGGAGGGCGCCTGGACCCACCCACTTCCGCTTTGGGGGCCAGCAACAGTTGCCTGGGCAACCCTGGGCATGGCAGGGGGCTGGAGGGCGCCTGGACCCGCCCACTTCCGCTTTGGGGGCCAGCAACAGTTGCCAGGCAACATTGGGCATGGCAGGGGGCTTAAGGGAGTCAGGACCCGCCCACTTCCGCTTTGGGTGCCAGCAACAGTTGCCAGGGCAACACGGGCATGGCAGGGGGCTGGAGGGCGCCTGGACCCGCCCACTTCCGCTTTTGGGGCCAGCAACAGTTGCCAGGGCAACCCTGGGCATGGCAGGGGGCTGGATGGTGCCGGAACCCGCCCACTTCCGCTTTGGGGGCCAGCAACAGTTGCCAGGGCAACCCTGGGCATGGCAGGGGGCTGGAGGGCGCCTGGACCCATCCACTTCCGCTTTGGGGCCAGCAACAGTTGCCAGGGCAACCCTGGGCATGGCAGGGGGCTTAAGGGCACCAGAACCCGCCCACTTCCGCTTTACCGCTTTGGGGGCCAGCAACAGTTGCCAGGGCAACCCTGGGCAAGGCAGGGGGCTAAAGGGGGCCTGGACCCGCCCACTTCCGCTTTGGGGGCCAGCAACAGTTGCCAGGGCAACCCTGGGCATGGCAGGGGGCTGGAGGGCGCCTTGACCCGCCCACGTCCACTTTGGGGGCCAGCAACAGTTGCCTTGGCAACCCTGGGCATGGCAGGGGGCTGGAGGGCGCCTGGACCCGCCCACTTCCGCTTTTGGGGCCAGCAACAGTTGCCAGGGCAACCCTGGGCATGGCAGGGGGCTGGATGGTGCCGGAACCCGCCCACTTCCGCTTTGGGGGCCAGCAACAGTTGCCAGGGCAACCCTGGGCATGGCAGGGGGCTGGAGGGCGCCTGGACCCACCCACTTCCGCTTTGGGGGCCAGCAACAGTTGCCAGGGCAACCCTGGGCATGGCAGGGGGCTTAAGGGCACCAGAACCCGCCCACTTCCGCTTTGGGGGCCAGCAACAGTTGCCAGGGCAACCCTGGGCAAGGCAGGGGGCTAAAGGGGGCCTGGACCCGCCCACTTCCGCTTTGGGGGCCAGCAACAGTTGCCAGGGCAACCCTGGGCATGGCAGGGGGCTGGAGGGCGCCTTGACCCGCCCACGTCCACTTTGGGGGCCAGCAACAGTTGCCTTGGCAACCCTGGGCATGGCAGGGGGCTGGAGGGCGCCTGGACCCGCCCACTTCCGCTTTGGGGGCCAGCAACAGTTGCCAGGGCAACCCTGGGCATGACAGGGGGCTGGAGGGCACCTGGACCCACCCACTTCCGCTTTGGGGGCCAGCAACAGTTGCCAGGGCAACCCTGGGCATGGCAGGGGGCTTAAGGGCGCCAGAACTCGCCCACTTCCGCTTTGGGGGCCAGCAACAGTTGCCAGGGCAACCCTGGGCAAGGCAGGGGGCTGGAGGGCGCCTGGACCCGCCCACTTCCGCTTTGGGGGCCAGCAACAGTTGCCAGGGCAACATTGGGCATGGCAGGGGGCTTAAGGGAGTCAGGACCCGCCCACTTCCGCTTTGGGGGCCAGCAACAGTTGCCAGGGCATCCCTGGGCATGGCAGGGGGCTTAAGGGCGCCAGAACCCGCCCACTTCCGCTTTGGGGGCCAGCAACAGTTGCCAGGGCAACATTGAGCATGGCAGGGGGCTTAAGGGAGTCAGGACCCGCCCCCTTCCGCTTTGGGTGCCAGCAACAGTTGCCAGGGCAACCCTGGGCATGGCAGGGGGCTGGAGGGCGCCTGGACCCGCCCACTTCCGCTTTGGGGTCCAGCAACAGTTGCCAGGGCAACCCTGGGCATGGCAGGGGGCTGGAGGGCGTCTTGACCCGCCCACTTGCACTTTGGGGGGCAGCAACAGTTGCCAGGGCAATCCTGGGCATGGCAGGGGGCTGGAGGGCACCTGGACCCGCATACTTCCGCTTTGGGGGCCAGCAACAGTTGCCAGGGCAACCCTGGGCATGGCAGGGGGCTTAAGGGCGCCAGAACCCGCCCACTTCCGCTTTGGGGGCCAGCAACAGTTGCCAGGGCAACATTGGGCATGGCAGGGGGCTTATGGGGGCCAGGACCGGCCCACTTCCGCTTTGGGGGCCAGTAACAGTTGCCAGGGCAACGCTGGGCAAGGCAGGTGCTTAAGGGGGCCTGGACCCGCCCACTTCCACTTTGGGGGCCAGCAAACAGTTGCCAGGGCAACCCTTGGCATGGCATGGGGCTTAAGGAGGCCTGGACCCGCCCACTTCCGCTTTGGGGGCCAGCAACAGTTGCCAGGGCAACCCTGGGCATGGCAGGGGGCTTAAGGGGGCCTGGTCCCGCCCATTTCCGCTTTGGGGGCCAGCAACAGTTGCCAGGGCAACATTGGGCATGGCAGGGGGCTTAAGGGAGTCAGGACCCGCCCACTTCCGCTTTGGGTGCCAGCAACAGTTGCCAGGACAACCCTGGGCATGGCAGGGGGCTGGAGGGCGCCTGGACCCGCCCACTTCCGCTTTTGGGGCCAGCAACAGTTGCCAGGGCAACCCTGGGCATGGCAGGGGGCTGGATGGTGCCGGAACCCGCCCACTTCCGCTTTGGGGGCCAGCAACAGTTGCCAGGGCAACCCTGGGCATGGCAGGGGGCTGGAGGGCGCCTTGACCCGCCCACTTCCGCTTTTGGGGCCAGCAACAGTTGCCAGGGCAACCCTGGGCATGGCAGGGGGCTGGATGGTGCCGGAACCCGCCCACTTCCGCTTTGGGGGCCAGCAACAGTTGCCAGGGCAACCCTGGGCATGGCAGGGAGCTGGAGGGCGCCTGGACCCGCCCACTTCCGCTTTTGGGGCCAGCAACAGTTGCCAGGGCAACCCTGGGCATGGCAGGGGGCTGGATGGTGCCGGAACCCGCCCACTTCCGCTTTGGGGGCCAGCAACAGTTGCCAGGGCAACCCTGGGCATGGCAGGGGGCTGGAGGGCGCCTTGACCCGCCCACTTCCGCTTTTGGGGCCAGCAACAGTTGCCAGGGCAACCCTGGGCATGGCAGGGGGCTGGATGGTGCCGGAACCCGCCCACTTCCGCTTTGGGGGCCAGCAACAGTTGCCAGGGCAACCCTGGGCATGGCAGGGGGCTGGAGGGCGCCTTGACCCGCCCACTTCCGCTTTTGGGGCCAGCAACAGTTGCCAGGGCAACCCTGGGCATGGCAGGGGGCTGGAGGGCGCCTGGACCCACCCACTTCCGCTTTGGGGGCCAGCAACAGTTGCCAGGGCAACCCTGGGCATGGCAGGGGGCTGGAGGGCGCCTGGACCCACCCACTTCCGCTTTGGGGGCCAGCAACAGTTGCCAGGGCAACCCTGGGCATGGCAGGGGGCTTAAGAGCGCCAGAACCAACCCACTTCCGCTTTGGTGGCCAGCAACAGTTGCCAGGGCAACCCTGGGCATGGCAGGGGCTGGATGGTGCCGGAACCCGCCCACTTCCGCTTTGGGGGCCAGCAACAGTTGCCAGGGCAACCCTGGGCATGGCAGGGGGCTGGAGGGCGCCTGGACCCGCCCACTTCCGCTTTGGGGTCCAGCAACAGTTGCCAGGGCAACCCTGGGCATGGCAGGGGGCTGGAGGGCGTCTTGACCCGCCCACTTGCACTTTGGGGGGCAGCAACAGTTGCCAGGGCAACCCTGGGCATGGCAGGGGGCTGGAGGGCGCCTGGACCCGCATACTTCCGCTTTGGGGGCCAGCAACAGTTGCCAGGGCAACCCTGGGCATGGCAGTGGGCTTAAGGGCGCCAGAACCCGCCCACTTCCGCTTTGGGGGCCAGCAACAGTTGCCAGGGCAACCCTGGGCAAGGCAGGGGGCTTAAGGGAGTCAGGACCCACCCACTTCCGCTTTGGGGGCCAGCAACAGTTGCCAGGGCAACCCTGGGCATGGCAGGGGGCTGGAGGGCGCCTGGACCCGCCCACTTCCGCTTTGGGGGCCAGCAACAGTTGCCAGGGCAACCCTGAGCATGGCAGGGGGCTGGAGGGCGCCTGGACCCGCCCACTTCCGCTTTGGGTTCCAGCAACAGTTGCCAGGGCAACCCTGGGCATGGTAGGGGGCTTAAGGGGGCCAGGACCCGCCCACTTCCGCTTTGGTGGCTAGCAACAGTTGCCAGGGCAACCCTGGGCATGGCAGGGGGCTGGAGGGCGCCTGGACCCGCCCACTTCCGCTTTGGGGGCCAGCAACAGTTGCCAGGGCAACCCTGGGCATGGCAGGGGGCTGGAGGGCGCCTGAACCCGCCCACTTCCGCTTTGGGGGCCAGCAACAGTTGCCAGGGCAACCCTGGGCATGGCAGGGGGCTGGAGGGCGCCTGGAACCGCCCACTTCCGCTTTGGGGGCCAGCAACAGTTGCCAGGGCAACCCTGGGGATGGCAGGGGGCTGGAGGGCGCCTGGACCCGCCCACTTCCGCTTTGGGGGCCAGCAACAGTTGCCAGGGCAACCCTGGGCATGGCAGGGGGCTGGAGGGCGCCTGGACCCGCCCACTTCCGCTTTGGGGGCCAGCAACAGTTGCCTGGGCAACCCTGGGCATGGCAGGGGGCTGGAGGGCGCCTGGACCCGCCCACTTCCGCTTTGGGTTCCAGCAACAGTTGCCAGGGCAACCCTGGGCATGGTAGGGGGCTTAAGGGGGCCAGGACCCGCCCACTTCCGCTTTGGTGGCTAGCAACAGTTGCCAGGGCAACCCTGGGCATGGCAGGGGGCTGGAGGGCGCCTGGACCCGCCCACTTCCGCTTTGGGGGCCAGCAACAGTTGCCAGGGCAACCCTGGGCATGGCAGGGGGCTGGAGGGCGCCTGAACCCGCCCACTTCCGCTTTGGGGGCCAGCAACAGTTGCCAGGGCAACCCTGGGCATGGCAGGGGGCTGGAGGGCGCCTGGAACCGCCCACTTCCGCTTTGGGGGCCAGCAACAGTTGCCAGGGCAACCCTGGGGATGGCAGGGGGCTGGAGGGCGCCTGGACCCGCCCACTTCCGCTTTGGGGGCCAGCAACAGTTGCCAGGGCAACCCTGGGCATGGCAGGGGGCTGGAGGGCGCCTGGACCCGCCCACTTCCGCTTTGGGGGCCAGCAACAGTTGCCTGGGCAACCCTGGGCATGGCAGGGGGCTGGAGGGCGCCTGGACCCGCCCACTTCCGCTTTGGGGGCCAGCAACAGTTGCCAGGGCAACATTGGGCATGGCAGGGGGCTTAAGGGAGTCAGGACCCGCCCACTTCCGCTTTGGGGGCCAGCAACAGTTGCCAGGGCAACCCTGGGCATGGCAGGGGGCTGGAGGGCGCCTGGACCCGCCCACTTCCGCTTTGGGGGCCAGCAACAGTTGCCAGGGCAACATTGGGCATGGCAGGGGGCTTAAGGGAGTCAGGACCCGCCCACTTCCGCTTTGGGTGCCAGCAACAGTTGCCAGGACAACCCTGGGCATGGCAGGGGGCTGGAGGGCGCCTGGACCCGCCCACTTCCGCTTTTGGGGCCAGCAACAGTTGCCAGGGCAACCCTGGGCATGGCAGGGGGCTGGATGGTGCCGGAACCCGCCCACTTCCGCTTTGGGGGCCAGCAACAGTTGCCAGGGCAACCCTGGGCATGGCAGGGGGCTGGAGGGCGCCTTGACCCGCCCACTTCCGCTTTTGGGGCCAGCAACAGTTGCCAGGGCAACCCTGGGCATGGCAGGGGGCTGGATGGTGCCGGAACCCGCCCACTTCCGCTTTGGGGGCCAGCAACAGTTGCCAGGGCAACCCTGGGCATGGCAGGGGGCTGGAGGGCGCCTGGACCCACCCACTTCCGCTTTGGGGGCCAGCAACAGTTGCCAGGGCAACCCTGGGCATGGCAGGGGGCTTAAGGGCACCAGAACCCGCCCACTTCCGCTTTGGGGGCCAGCAACAGTTGCCAGGGCAACCCTGGGCAAGGCAGGGGGCTTAAGGGAGTCAGGACCCACCCACTTCCGCTTTGGGGGCCAGCAACAGTTGCCAGGGCAACCCTGGGCATGGCAGGGGGCTGGAGGGCGCCTGGACCCACCCACTTCCGCTTTGGGGGCCAGCAACAGTTGCCTGGGCAACCCTGGGCATGGCAGGGGGCTGGAGGGCGCCTGGACCCGCCCACTTCCGCTTTGGGGGCCAGCAACAGTTGCCAGGGCAACATTGGGCATGGCAGGGGGCTTAAGGGAGTCAGGACCCGCCCACTTCCGCTTTGGGTGCCAGCAACAGTTGCCAGGACAACCCTGGGCATGGCAGGGGGCTGGAGGGCGCCTGGACCCGCCCACTTCCGCTTTTGGGGCCAGCAACAGTTGCCAGGGCAACCCTGGGCATGGCAGGGGGCTGGATGGTGCCGGAACCCGCCCACTTCCGCTTTGGGGGCCAGCAACAGTTGCCAGGGCAACCCTGGGCATGGCAGGGGGCTGGAGGGCGCCTGGACCCACCCACTTCCGCTTTGGGGGCCAGCAACAGTTGCCAGGGCAACCCTGGGCATGGCAGGGGGCTTAAGGGCACCAGAACCCGCCCACTTCCGCTTTGGGGGCCAGCAACAGTTGCCAGGGCAACCCTGGGCAAGGCAGGGGGCTAAAGGGGGCCTGGACCCGCCCACTTCCGCTTTGGGGGCCAGCAACAGTTGCCAGGGCAACCCTGGGCATGGCAGGGGGCTGGATGGCGCCTGGACCCGCCCACTTCCGCTTTGGGGGCCAGCAACAGTTGCCAGGGCAACCCTGGGCATGGCAGGGGGCTTAAGAGCGCCAGAACCAACCCACTTCCGCTTTGGTGGCCAGCAACAGTTGCCAGGGCAACCCTGGGCATGGCAGGGGGCTGGATGGTGCCGGAACCCGCCCACTTCCGCTTTGGGGGCCAGCAACAGTTGCCAGGGCAACCCTGGGCATGGCAGGGGGCTGGAGGGCGCCTGGACCCGCCCACTTCCGCTTTGGGGTCCAGCAACAGTTGCCAGGGCAACCCTGGGCATGGCAGGGGGCTGGAGGGCGTCTTGACCCGCCCACTTGCACTTTGGGGGGCAGCAACAGTTGCCAGGGCAACCCTGGGCATGGCAGGGGGCTGGAGGGCGCCTGGACCCGCATACTTCCGCTTTGGGGGCCAGCAACAGTTGCCAGGGCAACCCTGGGCATGGCAGTGGGCTTAAGGGCGCCAGAACCCGCCCACTTCCGCTTTGGGGGCCAGCAACAGTTGCCAGGGCAACCCTGGGCAAGGCAGGGGGCTTAAGGGAGTCAGGACCCACCCACTTCCGCTTTGGGGGCCAGCAACAGTTGCCAGGGCAACCCTGGGCATGGCAGGGGGCTGGAGGGCGCCTGGACCCGCCCACTTCCGCTTTGGGGGCCAGCAACAGTTGCCAGGGCAACCCTGAGCATGGCAGGGGGCTGGAGGGCGCCTGGACCCGCCCACTTCCGCTTTGGGTTCCAGCAACAGTTGCCAGGGCAACCCTGGGCATGGCAGGGGGCTGGAGGGCGCCTGGACCCGCCCACTTCCGCTTTGGGGGCCAGCAACAGTTGCCTGGGCAACCCTGGGCATGGCAGGGGGCTGGAGGGCGCCTGGACCCGCCCACTTCCGCTTTGGGGGCCAGCAACAGTTGCCAGGGCAACATTGGGCATGGCAGGGGGCTTAAGGGAGTCAGGACCCGCCCACTTCCGCTTTGGGGGCCAGCAACAGTTGCCAGGGCAACCCTGGGCATGGCAGGGGGCTGGAGGGCGCCTGGACCCGCCCACTTCCGCTTTGGGGGCCAGCAACAGTTGCCAGGGCAACATTGGGCATGGCAGGGGGCTTAAGGGAGTCAGGACCCGCCCACTTCCGCTTTGGGTGCCAGCAACAGTTGCCAGGACAACCCTGGGCATGGCAGGGGGCTGGAGGGCGCCTGGACCCGCCCACTTCCGCTTTTGGGGCCAGCAACAGTTGCCAGGGCAACCCTGGGCATGGCAGGGGGCTGGATGGTGCCGGAACCCGCCCACTTCCGCTTTGGGGGCCAGCAACAGTTGCCAGGGCAACCCTGGGCATGGCAGGGGGCTGGAGGGCGCCTTGACCCGCCCACTTCCGCTTTTGGGGCCAGCAACAGTTGCCAGGGCAACCCTGGGCATGGCAGGGGGCTGGATGGTGCCGGAACCCGCCCACTTCCGCTTTGGGGGCCAGCAACAGTTGCCAGGGCAACCCTGGGCATGGCAGGGGGCTGGAGGGCGCCTGGACCCACCCACTTCCGCTTTGGGGGCCAGCAACAGTTGCCAGGGCAACCCTGGGCATGGCAGGGGGCTTAAGGGCACCAGAACCCGCCCACTTCCGCTTTGGGGGCCAGCAACAGTTGCCAGGGCAACCCTGGGCAAGGCAGGGGGCTTAAGGGAGTCAGGACCCACCCACTTCCGCTTTGGGGGCCAGCAACAGTTGCCAGGGCAACCCTGGGCATGGCAGGGGGCTGGAGGGCGCCTGGACCCACCCACTTCCGCTTTGGGGGCCAGCAACAGTTGCCTGGGCAACCCTGGGCATGGCAGGGGGCTGGAGGGCGCCTGGACCCGCCCACTTCCGCTTTGGGGGCCAGCAACAGTTGCCAGGGCAACATTGGGCATGGCAGGGGGCTTAAGGGAGTCAGGACCCGCCCACTTCCGCTTTGGGTGCCAGCAACAGTTGCCAGGACAACCCTGGGCATGGCAGGGGGCTGGAGGGCGCCTGGACCCGCCCACTTCCGCTTTTGGGGCCAGCAACAGTTGCCAGGGCAACCCTGGGCATGGCAGGGGGCTGGATGGTGCCGGAACCCGCCCACTTCCGCTTTGGGGGCCAGCAACAGTTGCCAGGGCAACCCTGGGCATGGCAGGGGGCTGGAGGGCGCCTGGACCCACCCACTTCCGCTTTGGGGGCCAGCAACAGTTGCCAGGGCAACCCTGGGCATGGCAGGGGGCTTAAGGGCACCAGAACCCGCCCACTTCCGCTTTGGGGGCCAGCAACAGTTGCCAGGGCAACCCTGGGCAAGGCAGGGGGCTAAAGGGGGCCTGGACCCGCCCACTTCCGCTTTGGGGGCCAGCAACAGTTGCCAGGGCAACCCTGGGCATGGCAGGGGGCTGGATGGCGCCTGGACCCGCCCACTTCCGCTTTGGGGGCCAGCAACAGTTGCCAGGGCAACCCTGGGCATGGCAGGGGGCTTAAGAGCGCCAGAACCAACCCACTTCCGCTTTGGTGGCCAGCAACAGTTGCCAGGGCAACCCTGGGCATGGCAGGGGGCTGGATGGTGCCGGAACCCGCCCACTTCCGCTTTGGGGGCCAGCAACAGTTGCCAGGGCAACCCTGGGCATGGCAGGGGGCTGGAGGGCGCCTGGACCCGCCCACTTCCGCTTTGGGGTCCAGCAACAGTTGCCAGGGCAACCCTGGGGCATGGCAGGGGGCTGGAGGGCGTCTTGACCCGCCCACTTGCACTTTGGGGGGCAGCAACAGTTGCCAGGGCAACCCTGGGCATGGCAGGGGGCTGGAGGGCGCCTGGACCCGCATACTTCCGCTTTGGGGGCCAGCAACAGTTGCCAGGGCAACCCTGGGCATGGCAGTGGGCTTAAGGGCGCCAGAACCCGCCCACTTCCGCTTTGGGGGCCAGCAACAGTTGCCAGGGCAACCCTGGGCAAGGCAGGGGGCTTAAGGGAGTCAGGACCCACCCACTTCCGCTTTGGGGGCCAGCAACAGTTGCCAGGGCAACCCTGGGCATGGCAGGGGGCTGGAGGGCGCCTGGACCCGCCCACTTCCGCTTTGGGGGCCAGCAACAGTTGCCAGGGCAACCCTGAGCATGGCAGGGGGCTGGAGGGCGCCTGGACCCGCCCACTTCCGCTTTGGGTTCCAGCAACAGTTGCCAGGGCAACCCTGGGCATGGTAGGGGGCTTAAGGGGGCCAGGACCCGCCCACTTCCGCTTTGGTGGCTAGCAACAGTTGCCAGGGCAACCCTGGGCATGGCAGGGGGCTGGAGGGCGCCTGGACCCGCCCACTTCCGCTTTGGGGGCCAGCAACAGTTGCCAGGGCAACCCTGGGCATGGCAGGGGGCTGGAGGGCGCCTGAACCCGCCCACTTCCGCTTTGGGGGCCAGCAACAGTTGCCAGGGCAACCCTGGGCATGGCAGGGGGCTGGAGGGCGCCTGGAACCGCCCACTTCCGCTTTGGGGGCCAGCAACAGTTGCCAGGGCAACCCTGGGGATGGCAGGGGGCTGGAGGGCGCCTGGACCCGCCCACTTCCGCTTTGGGGGCCAGCAACAGTTGCCAGGGCAACCCTGGGCATGGCAGGGGGCTGGAGGGCGCCTGGACCCGCCCACTTCCGCTTTGGGGGGCCAGCAACAGTTGCCTGGGCAACCCTGGGCATGGCAGGGGGCTGGAGGGCGCCTGGACCCGCCCACTTCCGCTTTGGGTTCCAGCAACAGTTGCCAGGGCAACCCTGGGCATGGTAGGGGGCTTAAGGGGGCCAGGACCCGCCCACTTCCGCTTTGGTGGCTAGCAACAGTTGCCAGGGCAACCCTGGGCATGGCAGGGGGCTGGAGGGCGCCTGGACCCGCCCACTTCCGCTTTGGGGGCCAGCAACAGTTGCCAGGGCAACCCTGGGCATGGCAGGGGGCTGGAGGGCGCCTGAACCCGCCCACTTCCGCTTTGGGGGCCAGCAACAGTTGCCAGGGCAACCCTGGGGATGGCAGGGGGCTGGAGGGCGCCTGGACCCGCCCACTTCCGCTTTGGGGGCCAGCAACAGTTGCCAGGGCAACCCTGGGCATGGCAGGGGGCTGGAGGGCGCCTGGACCCGCCCACTTCCGCTTTGGGGGCCAGCAACAGTTGCCTGGGCAACCCTGGGCATGGCAGGGGGCTGGAGGGCGCCTGGACCCGCCCACTTCCGCTTTGGGGGCCAGCAACAGTTGCCAGGGCAACATTGGGCATGGCAGGGGGCTTAAGGGAGTCAGGACCCGCCCACTTCCGCTTTGGGGGCCAGCAACAGTTGCCAGGGCAACCCTGGGCATGGCAGGGGGCTTAAGGGCGCCAGAACCCGCCCACTTCCGCTTTGGGGGCCAGCAACAGTTGCCAGGGCAACATTGGGCATGGCAGGGGGCTTAAGGGAGTCAGGACCCGCCCACTTCCGCTTTGGGGGCCAGCAACAGTTGCCAGGGCAACCCTGGGCATGGCAGGGGGCTGGATGGCGCCTGAACCCGCCCACTTCCGCTTTGGGGGCCAGCAACAGTTGCCAGGGCAACCCTGGGCATGGCAGGGGGCTGGAGGGCGCCTGGACCCGCCCACTTCCGCTTTGGGGGCCAGCAACAGTTGCCAGGGCAACATTGGGCATGGCAGGGGGCTTAAGGGAGTCAGGACCCGCCCACTTCCGCTTTGGGTGCCAGCAACAGTTGCCAGGACAACCCTGGGCATGGCAGGGGGCTGGAGGGCGCCTGGACCCGCCCACTTCCGCTTTTGGGGCCAGCAACAGTTGCCAGGGCAACCCTGGGCATGGCAGGGGGCTGGATGGTGCCGGAACCCGCCCACTTCCGCTTTGGGGGCCAGCAACAGTTGCCAGGGCAACCCTGGGCATGGCAGGGGGCTGGAGGACGCCTTGACCCGCCCACTTCCGCTTTTGGGGCCAGCAACAGTTGCCAGGGCAACCCTGGGCATGGCAGGGGGCTGGATGGTGCCGGAACCCGCCCACTTCCGCTTTGGGGGCCAGCAACAGTTGCCAGGGCAACCCTGGGCATGGCAGGGGGCTGGAGGGCGCCTGGACCCACCCACTTCCGCTTTGGGGGCCAGCAACAGTTGCCAGGGCAACCCTGGGCATGGCAGGGGGCTTAAGGGCACCAGAACCCGCCCACTTCCGCTTTGGGGGCCAGCAACAGTTGCCAGGGCAACCCTGGGCAAGGCAGGGGGCTTAAGGGAGTCAGGACCCACCCACTTCCGCTTTGGGGGCCAGCAACAGTTGCCAGGGCAACCCTGGGCATGGCAGGGGGCTGGAGGGCGCCTGGACCCACCCACTTCCGCTTTGGGGGCCAGCAACAGTTGCCTGGGCAACCCTGGGCATGGCAGGGGGCTGGAGGGCGCCTGGACCCGCCCACTTCCGCTTTGGGGGCCAGCAACAGTTGCCAGGGCAACATTGGGCATGGCAGGGGGCTTAAGGGAGTCAGGACCCGCCCACTTCCGCTTTGGGTGCCAGCAACAGTTGCCAGGACAACCCTGGGCATGGCAGGGGGCTGGAGGGCGCCTGGACCCGCCCACTTCCGCTTTTGGGGCCAGCAACAGTTGCCAGGGCAACCCTGGGCATGGCAGGGGGCTGGATGGTGCCGGAACCCGCCCACTTCCGCTTTGGGGGCCAGCAACAGTTGCCAGGGCAACCCTGGGCATGGCAGGGGGCTGGAGGGCGCCTGGACCCACCCACTTCCGCTTTGGGGGCCAGCAACAGTTGCCAGGGCAACCCTGGGCATGGCAGGGGGCTTAAGGGCACCAGAACCCGCCCACTTCCGCTTTGGGGGCCAGCAACAGTTGCCAGGGCAACCCTGGGCAAGGCAGGGGGCTAAAGGGGGCCTGGACCCGCCCACTTCCGCTTTGGGGGCCAGCAACAGTTGCCAGGGCAACCCTGGGCATGGCAGGGGGCTGGATGGCGCCTGGACCCGCCCACTTCCGCTTTGGGGGCCAGCAACAGTTGCCAGGGCAACCCTGGGCATGGCAGGGGGCTTAAGAGCGCCAGAACCAACCCACTTCCGCTTTGGTGGCCAGCAACAGTTGCCAGGGCAACCCTGGGCATGGCAGGGGGCTGGATGGTGCCGGAACCCGCCCACTTCCGCTTTGGGGGCCAGCAACAGTTGCCAGGGCAACCCTGGGCATGGCAGGGGGCTGGAGGGCGCCTGGACCCGCCCACTTCCGCTTTGGGGTCCAGCAACAGTTGCCAGGGCAACCCTGGGCATGGCAGGGGGCTGGAGGGCGTCTTGACCCGCCCACTTGCACTTTGGGGGGCAGCAACAGTTGCCAGGGCAACCCTGGGCATGGCAGGGGGCTGGAGGGCGCCTGGACCCGCATACTTCCGCTTTGGGGGCCAGCAACAGTTGCCAGGGCAACCCTGGGCATGGCAGTGGGCTTAAGGGCGCCAGAACCCGCCCACTTCCGCTTTGGGGGCCAGCAACAGTTGCCAGGGCAACCCTGGGCAAGGCAGGGGGCTTAAGGGAGTCAGGACCCACCCACTTCCGCTTTGGGGGCCAGCAACAGTTGCCAGGGCAACCCTGGGCATGGCAGGGGGCTGGAGGGCGCCTGGACCCGCCCACTTCCGCTTTGGGGGCCAGCAACAGTTGCCAGGGCAACCCTGAGCATGGCAGGGGGCTGGAGGGCGCCTGGACCCGCCCACTTCCGCTTTGGGTTCCAGCAACAGTTGCCAGGGCAACCCTGGGCATGGCAGGGGGCTGGAGGGCGCCTGGACCCGCCCACTTCCGCTTTGGGGGCCAGCAACAGTTGCCTGGGCAACCCTGGGCATGGCAGGGGGCTGGAGGGCGCCTGGACCCGCCCACTTCCGCTTTGGGGGCCAGCAACAGTTGCCAGGGCAACATTGGGCATGGCAGGGGGCTTAAGGGAGTCAGGACCCGCCCACTTCCGCTTTGGGGGCCAGCAACAGTTGCCAGGGCAACCCTGGGCATGGCAGGGGGCTGGAGGGCGCCTGGACCCGCCCACTTCCGCTTTGGGGGCCAGCAACAGTTGCCAGGGCAACATTGGGCATGGCAGGGGGCTTAAGGGAGTCAGGACCCGCCCACTTCCGCTTTGGGTGCCAGCAACAGTTGCCAGGACAACCCTGGGCATGGCAGGGGGCTGGAGGGCGCCTGGACCCGCCCACTTCCGCTTTTGGGGCCAGCAACAGTTGCCAGGGCAACCCTGGGCATGGCAGGGGGCTGGATGGTGCCGGAACCCGCCCACTTCCGCTTTGGGGGCCAGCAACAGTTGCCAGGGCAACCCTGGGCATGGCAGGGGGCTGGAGGGCGCCTTGACCCGCCCACTTCCGCTTTTGGGGCCAGCAACAGTTGCCAGGGCAACCCTGGGCATGGCAGGGGGCTGGATGGTGCCGGAACCCGCCCACTTCCGCTTTGGGGGCCAGCAACAGTTGCCAGGGCAACCCTGGGCATGGCAGGGGGCTGGAGGGCGCCTGGACCCACCCACTTCCGCTTTGGGGGCCAGCAACAGTTGCCAGGGCAACCCTGGGCATGGCAGGGGGCTTAAGGGCACCAGAACCCGCCCACTTCCGCTTTGGGGGCCAGCAACAGTTGCCAGGGCAACCCTGGGCAAGGCAGGGGGCTTAAGGGAGTCAGGACCCACCCACTTCCGCTTTGGGGGCCAGCAACAGTTGCCAGGGCAACCCTGGGCATGGCAGGGGGCTGGAGGGCGCCTGGACCCACCCACTTCCGCTTTGGGGGCCAGCAACAGTTGCCTGGGCAACCCTGGGCATGGCAGGGGGCTGGAGGGCGCCTGGACCCGCCCACTTCCGCTTTGGGGGCCAGCAACAGTTGCCAGGGCAACATTGGGCATGGCAGGGGGCTTAAGGGAGTCAGGACCCGCCCACTTCCGCTTTGGGTGCCAGCAACAGTTGCCAGGACAACCCTGGGCATGGCAGGGGGCTGGAGGGCGCCTGGACCCGCCCACTTCCGCTTTTGGGGCCAGCAACAGTTGCCAGGGCAACCCTGGGCATGGCAGGGGGCTGGAGGGCGCCTGGACCCACCCACTTCCGCTTTGGGGGCCAGCAACAGTTGCCAGGGCAACCCTGGGCATGGCAGGGGGCTTAAGGGCACCAGAACCCGCCCACTTCCGCTTTGGGGGCCAGCAACAGTTGCCAGGGCAACCCTGGGCAAGGCAGGGGGCTAAAGGGGGCCTGGACCCGCCCACTTCCGCTTTGGGGGCCAGCAACAGTTGCCAGGGCAACCCTGGGCATGGCAGGGGGCTGGATGGCGCCTGGACCCGCCCACTTCCGCTTTGGGGGCCAGCAACAGTTGCCAGGGCAACCCTGGGCATGGCAGGGGGCTTAAGAGCGCCAGAACCAACCCACTTCCGCTTTGGTGGCCAGCAACAGTTGCCAGGGCAACCCTGGGCATGGCAGGGGGCTGGATGGTGCCGGAACCCGCCCACTTCCGCTTTGGGGGCCAGCAACAGTTGCCAGGGCAACCCTGGGCATGGCAGGGGGCTGGAGGGCGCCTGGACCCGCCCACTTCCGCTTTGGGGTCCAGCAACAGTTGCCAGGGCAACCCTGGGCATGGCAGGGGGCTGGAGGGCGTCTTGACCCGCCCACTTGCACTTTGGGGGGCAGCAACAGTTGCCAGGGCAACCCTGGGCATGGCAGGGGGCTGGAGGGCGCCTGGACCCGCATACTTCCGCTTTGGGGGCCAGCAACAGTTGCCAGGGCAACCCTGGGCATGGCAGTGGGCTTAAGGGCGCCAGAACCCGCCCACTTCCGCTTTGGGGGCCAGCAACAGTTGCCAGGGCAACCCTGGGCAAGGCAGGGGGCTTAAGGGAGTCAGGACCCACCCACTTCCGCTTTGGGGGCCAGCAACAGTTGCCAGGGCAACCCTGGGCATGGCAGGGGGCTGGAGGGCGCCTGGACCCGCCCACTTCCGCTTTGGGGGCCAGCAACAGTTGCCAGGGCAACCCTGAGCATGGCAGGGGGCTGGAGGGCGCCTGGACCCGCCCACTTCCGCTTTGGGTTCCAGCAACAGTTGCCAGGGCAACCCTGGGCATGGTAGGGGGCTTAAGGGGGCCAGGGACCCGCCCACTTCCGCTTTGGTGGCTAGCAACAGTTGCCAGGGCAACCCTGGGCATGGCAGGGGGCTGGAGGGCGCCTGGACCCGCCCACTTCCGCTTTGGGGGCCAGCAACAGTTGCCAGGGCAACCCTGGGCATGGCAGGGGGCTGGAGGGCGCCTGAACCCGCCCACTTCCGCTTTGGGGGCCAGCAACAGTTGCCAGGGCAACCCTGGGCATGGCAGGGGGCTGGAGGGCGCCTGGAACCGCCCACTTCCGCTTTGGGGGCCAGCAACAGTTGCCAGGGCAACCCTGGGGATGGCAGGGGGCTGGAGGGCGCCTGGACCCGCCCACTTCCGCTTTGGGGGCCAGCAACAGTTGCCAGGGCAACCCTGGGCATGGCAGGGGGCTGGAGGGCGCCTGGACCCGCCCACTTCCGCTTTGGGGGCCAGCAACAGTTGCCTGGGCAACCCTGGGCATGGCAGGGGGCTGGAGGGCGCCTGGACCCGCCCACTTCCGCTTTGGGTTCCAGCAACAGTTGCCAGGGCAACCCTGGGCATGGTAGGGGGCTTAAGGGGGCCAGGACCCGCCCACTTCCGCTTTGGTGGCTAGCAACAGTTGCCAGGGCAACCCTGGGCATGGCAGGGGGCTGGAGGGCGCCTGGACCCGCCCACTTCCGCTTTGGGGGCCAGCAACAGTTGCCAGGGCAACCCTGGGCATGGCAGGGGGCTGGAGGGCGCCTGAACCCGCCCACTTCCGCTTTGGGGGCCAGCAACAGTTGCCAGGGCAACCCTGGGGATGGCAGGGGGCTGGAGGGCGCCTGGACCCGCCCACTTCCGCTTTGGGGGCCAGCAACAGTTGCCAGGGCAACCCTGGGCATGGCAGGGGGCTGGAGGGCGCCTGGACCCGCCCACTTCCGCTTTGGGGGCCAGCAACAGTTGCCTGGGCAACCCTGGGCATGGCAGGGGGCTGGAGGGCGCCTGGACCCGCCCACTTCCGCTTTGGGGGCCAGCAACAGTTGCCAGGGCAACATTGGGCATGGCAGGGGGCTTAAGGGAGTCAGGACCCGCCCACTTCCGCTTTGGGGGCCAGCAACAGTTGCCAGGGCAACCCTGGGCATGGCAGGGGGCTTAAGGGCGCCAGAACCCGCCCACTTCCGCTTTGGGGGCCAGCAACAGTTGCCAGGGCAACATTGGGCATGGCAGGGGGCTTAAGGGAGTCAGGACCCGCCCACTTCCGCTTTGGGGGCCAGCAACAGTTGCCAGGGCAACCCTGGGCATGGCAGGGGGCTGGATGGCGCCTGAACCCGCCCACTTCCGCTTTGGGGGCCAGCAACAGTTGCCAGGACAACCCTGGGCATGGCAGGGGGCTGGAGGGCGCCTTTACCCGCCCACGTCCGCTTTGGGGGCCAGCAACAGTTGCCTGGGCAACCCTGGGCATGGCAGGGGGCTAGAGGGCGCCTGGACCCGCCCACTTCCGCTTTGGGGGCCAGCAACAGTTGCCAGGGCAACGCTGGGCATGGCAGGGGGCTTAAGGGAACCAGAACCCGCCCACTTCCGCTTTGGGGGCCAGCAACAGTTGCCAGGGCAACCCTGGGCAAGGCAGGGGGCTTAAGGGAGTCAGAACCCACCCACTTCCGCTTTGGGGGCCAGCAACAGTTGCCAGGGCAACCCTGGGCATGGCAGGGGGCTTAAGGGAGTACGGACCCGCCCACTTCCGCTTTGGGTGTCAGCAACAGTTGCCAGGGCAACCCTGGGCATGGTAGGGGGCTTAAGGGGGCCAGGACCCGCCCACTTCCGCTTTGGGTGCCAGCAACAGTTGCCAGGGCAACATTGGGCATGGCAGGGGGCTTAAGGGAGTCAGGACCCGCCCACTTCCGCTTTGGGGGCCAGCAACAGTTGCCAGGGCAACCCTGGGCATGGCAGGGGGCTGGAGGGCGCCTGGACCCGCCCACTTCCGCTTTGGGGGCCAGCAACAGTTGCCTGGGCAACCCTGGGCATGGCAGGGGGCTGGATGGCGCCTGGACCCGCCCACTTCCGCTTTTGGGGGCCAGCAACAGTTGCCAGGGCAACCCTGGGCATGGCAGTGGGCTTAAGGGCGCCAGAACCCGCCCACTTCCGCTTTGGGGGCCAGCAACAGTTGCCAGGGCAACCCTGGGCAAGGCAGGGGGCTTAAGGGAGTCAGGACCCACCCACTTCCGCTTTTGGGGCCAGCAACAGTTGCCAGGGCAACCCTGGGCATGGCAGGGGGCTGAAGGGCGCCTGGACCCGCCCACTTCCGCTTTGGGGGCCAGCAACAGTTGCCTGGGCAACCCTGGGCATGGCAGGGGGCTGGAGGGCGCCTGGACCCGCCCACTTCCGCTTTGGGGGCCAGCAACAGTTGCCAGGGCAACATTGGGCATGGCAGGGGGCTTAAGGGAGTACGGACCCGCCCACTTCCGCTTTGGGTGTCAGCAACAGTTGCCAGGGCAAACCTGGGCATGGCAGGGGGCTTAAGGGCGCCAGAACCCGCCCACTTCCGCTTTGGGGGCCAGCAACAGTTGCCAGGCCAACGCTGGGCAAGGCAGGTGCTTAAGGGGGCCTGGACCCGCCCACTTCCGCTTTGGGGGCCAGCAACAGTTGCCAAGGCAACCCTTGGCATGGCATGGGGCTTAAGGAGGCCTGGACCCGCCCACTTCCGCTTTGGGGGCCAGCAACAGTTGCCAGGGCAACCCTGGGCATGGCAGGGGGCTTAAGGGGGCCTGGTCCCGCCCATTTCCGCTTTGGGGGCCAGCAACAGTTGCCAGGGCAAACCTGGGCATGGCAGGGGGCTGGAGGGCGCCTGGACCCGCTCACTTCCGCTTTGGGGGCCAGCAACAGTTGCCTGGGCAACCCTGGGCATGGCAGGGGGCTGGAGGGCGCCTGGACCCGCCCACTTCCGCTTTGGGGGCCAGCAACAGTTGCCAGGGCAACATTGGGCATGGCAGGGGGCTTAAGGGCACCAGAACCCGCCCACTTCCGCTTTGGGGGCCATCAACAGTTGCCAGGGCAACCCTGGGCATGGCAGTGGGCTGGAGGGCGCCTGGACCCGCCCACTTCCGCTTTGGGGGCCAGCAACAGTTGCCAGGGCAACCCTGGGCAAGGCAGGGGGCTTAAGGGAGTCAGGACCCACCCACTTCCGCTTTGGGGGCCAGCAACAGTTGCCAGGGCAACCCTGGGCATGGCAGGGGGCTGGAGGGCGCCTGGACCCACCCACTTCCGCTTTGGGGGCCAGCAACAGTTGCCTGGGCAACCCTGGGCATGGCAGGGGGCTGGAGGGCGCCTGGACCCGCCCACTTCCGCTTTGGGGGCCAGCAACAGTTGCCAGGGCAACATTGGGCATGGCAGGGGGCTTAAGGGAGTCAGGACCCGCCCACTTCCGCTTTGGGTGCCAGCAACAGTTGCCAGGGCAACCCTGGGCATGGCAGGGGGCTGGAGGGCGCCTGGACCCGCCCACTTCCGCTTTTGGGGCCAGCAACAGTTGCCAGGGCAACCCTGGGCATGGCAGGGGGCTGGATGGTGCCGGAACCCGCCCACTTCCGCTTTGGGGGCCAGCAACAGTTGCCAGGGCAACCCTGGGCATGGCAGGGGGCTGGAGGGCGCCTGGACCCACCCACTTCCGCTTTGGGGGCCAGCAACAGTTGCCAGGGCAACCCTGGGCATGGCAGGGGGCTTAAGGGCACCAGAACCCGCCCACTTCCGCTTTGGGGGCCAGCAACAGTTGCCAGGGCAACCCTGGGCAAGGCAGGGGGCTAAAGGGGGCCTGGACCCGCCCACTTCCGCTTTGGGGGCCAGCAACAGTTGCCAGGGCAACCCTGGGCATGGCAGGGGGCTGGATGGCGCCTGGACCCGCCCACTTCCGCTTTGGGGGCCAGCAACAGTTGCCAGGGCAAACCCTGGGCATGGCAGGGGGCTGGAGGGCGCCTTGACCCGCCCACGTCCACTTTGGGGGCCAGCAACAGTTGCCTTGGCAACCCTGGGCATGGCAGGGGGCTGGAGGGCGCCTGGACCCGCCCACTTCCGCTTTGGGGGCCAGCAACAGTTGCCAGGGCAACCCTGGGCATGACAGGGGGCTGGAGGGCACCTGGACCCACCCACTTCCGCTTTGGGGGCCAGCAACAGTTGCCAGGGCAACCCTGGGCATGGCAGGGGGCTTAAGGGCGCCAGAACTCGCCCACTTCCGCTTTGGGGGCCAGCAACAGTTGCCAGGGCAACCCTGGGCAAGGCAGGGGGCTGGAGGGCGCCTGGACCCGCCCACTTCCGCTTTGGGGGCCAGCAACAGTTGCCAGGGCAACATTGGGCATGGCAGGGGGCTTAAGGGAGTCAGGACCCGCCCACTTCCGCTTTGGGGGCCAGCAACAGTTGCCAGGGCAACCCTGGGCATGGCAGGGGGCTGGAGGGCGCCTGGACCCGCCCACTTCCGCTTTGGGGGCCAGCAACAGTTGCCAGGGCAACCCTGGGCATGGCAGGGGGCTGGAGGGCGCCTGAACCCGCCCACTTCCGCTTTGGGGGCCAGCAACAGTTGCCAGGGCAACCCTGGGCATGGCAGGGGGCTGGAGGGCGCCTGGAACCGCCCACCATACGTCCGCTTTGGGGGCCAGCAACAGTTGCCAGGGCAACCCTGGGGATGGCAGGGGGCTGGAGGGCGCCTGGACCCGCCAGGGCCAGCAACAGTTGCCAGGGCAACCCTGGGCATGGCAGGGGGCTGGAGGGCGCCTGGACCCGCCCACTTCCGCTTTGGGGGCCAGCAACAGTTGCCTGGGCAACCCTGGGCATGGCAGGGGGCTGGAGGGCGCCTGGACCCGCCCACTTCCGCTTTGGGTTCCAGCAACAGTTGCCAGGGCAACCCTGGGCATGGTAGGGGGCTTAAGGGGGCCAGGACCCCGCCCACTTCCGCTTTGGTGGCTAGCAACAGTTGCCAGGGCAACCCTGGGCATGGCAGGGGGCTGGAGGGCGCCTGGACCCGCCCACTTCCGCTTTGGGGGCCAGCAACAGTTGCCAGGGCAACCCTGGGCATGGCAGGGGGCTGGAGGGCGCCTGAACCCGCCCACTTCCGCTTTGGGGGCCAGCAACAGTTGCCAGGGCAACCCTGGGGATGGCAGGGGGCTGGAGGGCGCCTGGACCCGCCCACTTCCGCTTTGGGGGCCAGCAACAGTTGCCAGGGCAACCCTGGGCATGGCAGGGGGCTGGAGGGCGCCTGGACCCGCCCACTTCCGCTTTGGGGGCCAGCAACAGTTGCCTGGGCAACCCTGGGCATGGCAGGGGGCTGGAGGGCGCCTGGACCCGCCCACTTCCGCTTTGGGGGCCAGCAACAGTTGCCAGGGCAACATTGGGCATGGCAGGGGGCTTAAGGGAGTCAGGACCCGCCCACTTCCGCTTTGGGGGCCAGCAACAGTTGCCAGGGCAACCCTGGGCATGGCAGGGGGCTTAAGGGCGCCAGAACCCGCCCACTTCCGCTTTGGGGGCCAGCAACAGTTGCCAGGGCAACATTGGGCATGGCAGGGGGCTTAAGGGAGTCAGGACCCGCCCACTTCCGCTTTGGGGGCCAGCAACAGTTGCCAGGGCAACCCTGGGCATGGCAGGGGGCTGGATGGCGCCTGAACCCGCCCACTTCCGCTTTGGGGGCCAGCAACAGTTGCCAGGACAACCCTGGGCATGGCAGGGGGCTGGAGGGCGCCTTTACCCGCCCACGTCCGCTTTGGGGGCCAGCAACAGTTGCCTGGGCAACCCTGGGCATGGCAGGGGGCTAGAGGGCGCCTGGACCCGCCCACTTCCGCTTTGGGGGCCAGCAACAGTTGCCAGGGCAACGCTGGGCATGGCAGGGGGCTTAAGGGAACCAGAACCCGCCCACTTCCGCTTTGGGGGCCAGCAACAGTTGCCAGGGCAACCCTGGGCAAGGCAGGGGGCTTAAGGGAGTCAGAACCCACCCACTTCCGCTTTGGGGGCCAGCAACAGTTGCCAGGGCAACCCTGGGCATGGCAGGGGGCTTAAGGGAGTACGGACCCGCCCACTTCCGCTTTGGGTGTCAGCAACAGTTGCCAGGGCAACCCTGGGCATGGTAGGGGGCTTAAGGGGGCCAGGACCCGCCCACTTCCGCTTTGGGTGCCAGCAACAGTTGCCAGGGCAACATTGGGCATGGCAGGGGGCTTAAGGGAGTCAGGACCCGCCCACTTCCGCTTTGGGGGCCAGCAACAGTTGCCAGGGCAACCCTGGGCATGGCAGGGGGCTGGAGGGCGCCTGGACCCGCCCACTTCCGCTTTGGGGGCCAGCAACAGTTGCCTGGGCAACCCTGGGCATGGCAGGGGGCTGGATGGCGCCTGGACCCGCCCACTTCCGCTTTTGGGGGCCAGCAACAGTTGCCAGGGCAACCCTGGGCATGGCAGTGGGCTTAAGGGCGCCAGAACCCGCCCACTTCCGCTTTGGGGGCCAGCAACAGTTGCCAGGGCAACCCTGGGCAAGGCAGGGGGCTTAAGGGAGTCAGGACCCACCCACTTCCGCTTTTGGGGCCAGCAACAGTTGCCAGGGCAACCCTGGGCATGGCAGGGGGCTGAAGGGCGCCTGGACCCGCCCACTTCCGCTTTGGGGGCCAGCAACAGTTGCCTGGGCAACCCTGGGCATGGCAGGGGGCTGGAGGGCGCCTGGACCCGCCCACTTCCGCTTTGGGGGCCAGCAACAGTTGCCAGGGCAACATTGGGCATGGCAGGGGGCTTAAGGGAGTACGGACCCGCCCACTTCCGCTTTGGGTGTCAGCAACAGTTGCCAGGGCAAACCTGGGCATGGCAGGGGGCTTAAGGGCGCCAGAACCCGCCCACTTCCGCTTTGGGGGCCAGCAACAGTTGCCAGGCCAACGCTGGGCAAGGCAGGTGCTTAAGGGGGCCTGGACCCGCCCACTTCCGCTTTGGGGGCCAGCAACAGTTGCCAAGGCAACCCTTGGCATGGCATGGGGCTTAAGGAGGCCTGGACCCGCCCACTTCCGCTTTGGGGGCCAGCAACAGTTGCCAGGGCAACCCTGGGCATGGCAGGGGGCTTAAGGGGGCCTGGTCCCGCCCATTTCCGCTTTGGGGGCCAGCAACAGTTGCCAGGGCAAACCTGGGCATGGCAGGGGGCTGGAGGGCGCCTGGACCCGCTCACTTCCGCTTTGGGGGCCAGCAACAGTTGCCTGGGCAACCCTGGGCATGGCAGGGGGCTGGAGGGCGCCTGGACCCGCCCACTTCCGCTTTGGGGGCCAGCAACAGTTGCCAGGGCAACATTGGGCATGGCAGGGGGCTTAAGGGCACCAGAACCCGCCCACTTCCGCTTTGGGGGCCATCAACAGTTGCCAGGGCAACCCTGGGCATGGCAGTGGGCTGGAGGGCGCCTGGACCCGCCCACTTCCGCTTTGGGGGCCAGCAACAGTTGCCAGGGCAACCCTGGGCAAGGCAGGGGGCTTAAGGGAGTCAGGACCCACCCACTTCCGCTTTGGGGGCCAGCAACAGTTGCCAGGGCAACCCTGGGCATGGCAGGGGGCTGGAGGGCGCCTGGACCCACCCACTTCCGCTTTGGGGGCCAGCAACAGTTGCCTGGGCAACCCTGGGCATGGCAGGGGGCTGGAGGGCGCCTGGACCCGCCCACTTCCGCTTTGGGGGCCAGCAACAGTTGCCAGGGCAACATTGGGCATGGCAGGGGGCTTAAGGGAGTCAGGACCCGCCCACTTCCGCTTTGGGTGCCAGCAACAGTTGCCAGGGCAACCCTGGGCATGGCAGGGGGCTGGAGGGCGCCTGGACCCGCCCACTTCCGCTTTTGGGGCCAGCAACAGTTGCCAGGGCAACCCTGGGCATGGCAGGGGGCTGGATGGTGCCGGAACCCGCCCACTTCCGCTTTGGGGGCCAGCAACAGTTGCCAGGGCAACCCTGGGCATGGCAGGGGGCTGGAGGGCGCCTGGACCCACCCACTTCCGCTTTGGGGGCCAGCAACAGTTGCCAGGGCAACCCTGGGCATGGCAGGGGGCTTAAGGGCACCAGAACCCGCCCACTTCCGCTTTGGGGCCAGCAACAGTTGCCAGGGCAACCCTGGGCAAGGCAGGGGGCTAAAGGGGGCCTGGACCCGCCCACTTCCGCTTTGGGGGCCAGCAACAGTTGCCAGGGCAACCCTGGGCATGGCAGGGGGCTGGATGGCGCCTGGACCCGCCCACTTCCGCTTTGGGGGCCAGCAACAGTTGCCAGGGCAACCCTGGGCATGGCAGGGGGCTGGAGGGCGCCTTGACCCGCCCACGTCCACTTTGGGGGCCAGCAACAGTTGCCTTGGCAACCCTGGGCATGGCAGGGGGCTGGAGGGCGCCTGGACCCGCCCACTTCCGCTTTGGGGGCCAGCAACAGTTGCCAGGGCAACCCTGGGCATGACAGGGGGCTGGAGGGCACCTGGACCCACCCACTTCCGCTTTGGGGGCCAGCAACAGTTGCCAGGGCAACCCTGGGCATGGCAGGGGGCTTAAGGGCGCCAGAACTCGCCCACTTCCGCTTTGGGGGCCAGCAACAGTTGCCAGGGCAACCCTGGGCAAGGCAGGGGGCTGGAGGGCGCCTGGACCCGCCCACTTCCGCTTTGGGGGCCAGCAACAGTTGCCAGGGCAACATTGGGCATGGCAGGGGGCTTAAGGGAGTCAGGACCCGCCCACTTCCGCTTTGGGGGCCAGCAACAGTTGCCAGGGCAACCCTGGGCATGGCAGGGGGCTGGAGGGCGCCTGGACCCGCCCACTTCCGCTTTGGGGGCCAGCAACAGTTGCCTGGGCAACCCTGGGCATGGCAGGGGGCTGGAGGGCGCCTGGACCCGCCCACTTCCGCTTTGGGGGCCAGCAACAGTTGCCAGGGCAACATTGGGCATGGCAGGGGGCTTAAGGGAGTCAGGACCCGCCCACTTCCGCTTTGGGGGCCAGCAACAGTTGCCAGGGCAACCCTGGGCATGGCAGGGGGCTTAAGGGCGCCAGAACCCGCCCACTTCCGCTTTGGGGGCCAGCAACAGTTGCCAGGGCAACATTGGGCATGGCAGGGGGCTTAAGGGAGTCAGGACCCGCCCACTTCCGCTTTGGGGGCCAGCAACAGTTGCCAGGGCAACCCTGGGCATGGCAGGGGGCTGGATGGCGCCTGAACCCGCCCACTTCCGCTTTGGGGGCCAGCAACAGTTGCCAGGACAACCCTGGGCATGGCAGGGGGCTGGAGGGCGCCTTTACCCGCCCACGTCCGCTTTGGGGGCCAGCAACAGTTGCCTGGGCAACCCTGGGCATGGCAGGGGGCTAGAGGGCGCCTGGACCCGCCCACTTCCGCTTTGGGGGCCAGCAACAGTTGCCAGGGCAACGCTGGGCATGGCAGGGGGCTTAAGGGAACCAGAACCCGCCCACTTCCGCTTTGGGGGCCAGCAACAGTTGCCAGGGCAACCCTGGGCAAGGCAGGGGGCTTAAGGGAGTCAGAACCCACCCACTTCCGCTTTGGGGGCCAGCAACAGTTGCCAGGGCAACCCTGGGCATGGCAGGGGGCTTAAGGGAGTACGGACCCGCCCACTTCCGCTTTGGGTGTCAGCAACAGTTGCCAGGGCAACCCTGGGCATGGTAGGGGGCTTAAGGGGGCCAGGACCCGCCCACTTCCGCTTTGGGTGCCAGCAACAGTTGCCAGGGCAACATTGGGCATGGCAGGGGGCTTAAGGGAGTCAGGACCCGCACACTTCCGCTTTGGGGGCCAGCAACAGTTGCCAGGGCAACCCTGGGCATGGCAGGGGGCTGGAGGGCGCCTGGACCCGCCCACTTCCGCTTTGGGGGCCAGCAACAGTTGCCTGGGCAACCCTGGGCATGGCAGGGGGCTGGATGGCGCCTGGACCCGCCCACTTCCGCTTTTGGGGGCCAGCAACAGTTGCCAGGGCAACCCTGGGCATGGCAGTGGGCTTAAGGGCGCCAGAACCCGCCCACTTCCGCTTTGGGGGCCAGCAACAGTTGCCAGGGCAACCCTGGGCAAGGCAGGGGGCTTAAGGGAGTCAGGACCCACCCACTTCCGCTTTTGGGGCCAGCAACAGTTGCCAGGGCAACCCTGGGCATGGCAGGGGGCTGAAGGGCGCCTGGACCCGCCCACTTCCGCTTTGGGGGCCAGCAACAGTTGCCTGGGCAACCCTGGGCATGGCAGGGGGCTGGAGGGCGCCTGGACCCGCCCACTTCCGCTTTGGGGGCCAGCAACAGTTGCCAGGGCAACATTGGGCATGGCAGGGGGCTTAAGGGAGTACGGACCCGCCCACTTCCGCTTTGGGTGTCAGCAACAGTTGCCAGGGCAAACCTGGGCATGGCAGGGGGCTTAAGGGCGCCAGAACCCGCCCACTTCCGCTTTGGGGGCCAGCAACAGTTGCCAGGCCAACGCTGGGCAAGGCAGGTGCTTAAGGGGGCCTGGACCCGCCCACTTCCGCTTTGGGGGCCAGCAACAGTTGCCAAGGCAACCCTTGGCATGGCATGGGGCTTAAGGAGGCCTGGACCCGCCCACTTCCGCTTTGGGGGCCAGCAACAGTTGCCAGGGCAACCCTGGGCATGGCAGGGGGCTTAAGGGGGCCTGGTCCCGCCCATTTCCGCTTTGGGGGCCAGCAACAGTTGCCAGGGCAAACCTGGGCATGGCAGGGGGCTGGAGGGCGCCTGGACCCGCTCACTTCCGCTTTGGGGGCCAGCAACAGTTGCCTGGGCAACCCTGGGCATGGCAGGGGGCTGGAGGGCGCCTGGACCCGCCCACTTCCGCTTTGGGGGCCAGCAACAGTTGCCAGGGCAACATTGGGCATGGCAGGGGGCTTAAGGGCACCAGAACCCGCCCACTTCCGCTTTGGGGGCCATCAACAGTTGCCAGGGCAACCCTGGGCATGGCAGTGGGCTGGAGGGCGCCTGGACCCGCCCACTTCCGCTTTGGGGGCCAGCAACAGTTGCCAGGGCAACCCTGGGCAAGGCAGGGGGCTTAAGGGAGTCAGGACCCACCCACTTCCGCTTTGGGGGCCAGCAACAGTTGCCAGGGCAACCCTGGGCATGGCAGGGGGCTGGAGGGCGCCTGGACCCACCCACTTCCGCTTTGGGGGCCAGCAACAGTTGCCTGGGCAACCCTGGGCATGGCAGGGGGCTGGAGGGCGCCTGGACCCGCCCACTTCCGCTTTGGGGGCCAGCAACAGTTGCCAGGGCAACATTGGGCATGGCAGGGGGCTTAAGGGAGTCAGGACCCGCCCACTTCCGCTTTGGGTGCCAGCAACAGTTGCCAGGGCAACCCTGGGCATGGCAGGGGGCTGGAGGGCGCCTGGACCCGCCCACTTCCGCTTTTGGGGCCAGCAACAGTTGCCAGGGCAACCCTGGGCATGGCAGGGGGCTGGATGGTGCCGGAACCCGCCCACTTCCGCTTTGGGGGCCAGCAACAGTTGCCAGGGCAACCCTGGGCATGGCAGGGGGCTGGAGGGCGCCTGGACCCACCCACTTCCGCTTTGGGGGCCAGCAACAGTTGCCAGGGCAACCCTGGGCATGGCAGGGGGCTTAAGGGCACCAGAACCCGCCCACTTCCGCTTTGGGGGCCAGCAACAGTTGCCAGGGCAACCCTGGGCAAGGCAGGGGGCTAAAGGGGGCCTGGACCCGCCCACTTCCGCTTTGGGGGCCAGCAACAGTTGCCAGGGCAACCCTGGGCATGGCAGGGGGCTGGATGGCGCCTGGACCCGCCCACTTCCGCTTTGGGGGCCAGCAACAGTTGCCAGGGCAACCCTGGGCATGGCAGGGGGCTGGAGGGCGCCTTGACCCGCCCACGTCCACTTTGGGGGCCAGCAACAGTTGCCTTGGCAACCCTGGGCATGGCAGGGGGCTGGAGGGCGCCTGGACCCGCCCACTTCCGCTTTGGGGGCCAGCAACAGTTGCCAGGGCAACCCTGGGCATGACAGGGGGCTGGAGGGCACCTGGACCCACCCACTTCCGCTTTGGGGGCCAGCAACAGTTGCCAGGGCAACCCTGGGCATGGCAGGGGGCTTAAGGGCGCCAGAACTCGCCCACTTCCGCTTTGGGGGCCAGCAACAGTTGCCAGGGCAACCCTGGGCAAGGCAGGGGGCTGGAGGGCGCCTGGACCCGCCCACTTCCGCTTTGGGGGCCAGCAACAGTTGCCAGGGCAACATTGGGCATGGCAGGGGGCTTAAGGGAGTCAGGACCCGCCCACTTCCGCTTTGGGGGCCAGCAACAGTTGCCAGGGCATCCCTGGGCATGGCAGGGGGCTTAAGGGCGCCAGAACCCGCCCACTTCCGCTTTGGGGGCCAGCAACAGTTGCCAGGGCAACATTGAGCATGGCAGGGGGCTTAAGGGAGTCAGGACCCGCCCCCTTCCGCTTTGGGTGCCAGCAACAGTTGCCAGGGCAACCCTGGGCATGGCAGGGGGCTGGAGGGCGCCTGGACCCGCCCACTTCCGCTTTGGGGTCCAGCAACAGTTGCCAGGGCAACCCTGGGCATGGCAGGGGGCTGGAGGGCGTCTTGACCCGCCCACTTGCACTTTGGGGGGCAGCAACAGTTGCCAGGGCAATCCTGGGCATGGCAGGGGGCTGGAGGGCACCTGGACCCGCATACTTCCGCTTTGGGGGCCAGCAACAGTTGCCAGGGCAACCCTGGGCATGGCAGGGGGCTTAAGGGCGCCAGAACCCGCCCACTTCATCTTTGGGGGCCAGCAACAGTTGCCAGGGCAACATTGGGCATGGCAGGGGGCTTATGGGGGCCAGGACCGGCCCACTTCCGCTTTGGGGGCCAGTAACAGTTGCCAGGGCAACGCTGGGCAAGGCAGGTGCTTAAGGGGGCCTGGACCCGCCCACTTCCGCTTTGGGGGCCAGCAACAGTTGCCAGGGCAACCCTTGGCATGGCATGGGGCTTAAGGAGGCCTGGACCCGCCCACTTCCGCTTTGGGGGCCAGCAACAGTTGCCAGGGCAACCCTGGGCATGGCAGGGGGCTTAAGGGGGCCTGGTCCCGCCCATTTCCGCTTTGGGGGCCAGCAACAGTTGCCAGGGCAACATTGGGCATGGCAGGGGGCTTAAGGGAGTCAGGACCCGCCCACTTCCGCTTTGGGTGCCAGCAACAGTTGCCAGGGCAACCCTGGGCATGGCAGGGGGCTGGAGGGCGCCTGGACCCGCCCACTTCCGCTTTTGGGGCCAGCAACAGTTGCCAGGGCAACCCTGGGCATGGCAGGGGGCTGGAGGGCGTCTTGACCCGCCCACTTGCACTTTAGGGGCCAGCAACAGTTGCCAGGGCAACCCTGGGCATGGCAGGGGGCTGGAGGGCGCCTGGACCCGCCCACTTCCGCTTTGGGGGCCAGCAACAGTTGCCAGGGCAACCCTGGGCATGGCAGGGGGCTTAAGGGCGCCAGAACCCGCCCACTTCCGCTTTGGGGGCCAGCAACAGTTGCCAGGGCAACATTGGGCATGGCAGGGGGCTTATGGGGGCCAGGACCGGCCCACTTCCACTTTGGGGGCCAGTAACAGTTGCCAGGGCAACCCTGGGCATGGCAAGGGACTGGAGGGCGCCTGGACCCGCCCACTTCCGCTTTGGGGGCCAGCAACAGTTGCCAGGGCAACCCTGGGCATGGCAGGGGGCTGGAGGGCGCCTGGACCCGCCCACTTCCGCTTTGGGGGCCAGCAACAGTTGCCAGGGCAACCCTGGGCATGGCAGGGGGCTTAAGGGGGCCTGGTCCCGCCCATTTCCGCTTTGGTGGCCAGCAACAGTTGCCAGGGCAAACCTGGGCATGGCAGGGGGCTGGAGGGCGCCTGGACCCGCCCACTTCCGCTTTGGGGGCCAGCAACAGTTGCCTGGGCAACCCTGGGCATGGCAGGGGGCTGGAGGGCGCCTGGACCCGCCCACTTCCGCTTTGGGGGCCAGCAACAGTTGCCAGGGCAACATTGGGCAT
The DNA here is from genome assembly GCF_055691185.1 of Crinia signifera. NCBI lineage: Eukaryota > Metazoa > Chordata > Amphibia > Anura > Myobatrachidae > Crinia > Crinia signifera. Next base: position 5,057 of record NW_028142260.1, on the reverse strand, counting down.
GGCAGGGGGCTTAAGGGCACCAGAACCCGCCCACTTCCGCTTTGGGGGGCATCAACAGTTGCCAGGGCAACCCTGGGCATGGCAGTGGGCTTAAGGGCGCCAGAACCCGCCCACTTCCGCTTTGGGGGCCAGCAACAGTTGCCAGGGCAACCCTGGGCATGGCAGGGGGCTGGAGGGCGCCTGGACCCACCCACTTCCGCTTTGGGGGCCAGCAACAGTTGCCTGGGCAACCCTGGGCATGGCAGGGGGCTGGAGGGCGCCTGGACCCGCCCACTTCCGCTTTGGGGGCCAGCAACAGTTGCCAGGGCAACATTGGGCATGGCAGGGGGCTTAAGGGAGTACGGACCCGCCCACTTCCGCTTTGGGTGTCAGCAACAGTTGCCAGGGCAACCCTGGGCATGGCAGGGGGCTTAAGGGCGCCAGAACCCGCCCACTTCCGCTTTGGGGGCCAGCAACAGTTGCCAGGGCAACATTGGGCATGGCAGGGGGCTTAAGGGAGTCAGGACCCGCCCACTTCCGCTTTGGGGGCCAGCAACAGTTGCCAGGGCAACCCTGGGCATGGCAGGGGGCTGGAGGGCGCCTGGACCCGCCCACTTCCGCTTTGGGGGCCAGCAACAGTTGCCAGGGCAACCCTGGGCATGGCAGGGGGCTGGAGGGCATCTTGACCCGCCCACTTGCGCTTTGGGGGCCAGCAACAGTTGCCAGGGCAACCCTGGGCATGGCAGGGGGCTGGAGGGCGCCTGGACCCGTCCACTTCCGCTTTGGGGGCCAGCAACAGTTGCCAGGGCAACCCTGGGCATGGCAGGGGGCTGGAGGGCGTCTTGACCCGCCCACTTGCGCTTTGGGGGCCAGCAACAGTTGCCAGGGCAACCCTGGGCATGGCAGGGGGCTGGAGGGCGCCTGGACCCGCCCACTTTCGCTTTGGGGGCCAGCAACAGTTGCTAGGGCAACCCTGGGCATGGCAGGGGGCTTAAGGGCGCCAGAACCCGCCCACTTCCGCTTTGGGGGCCAGCAACAGTTGCCAGGGCAACATTGGGCATGGCAGGGGGCTTAAGGGAGTCAGGACCCGCCCACTTCCGCTTTGGGGGCCAGCAACAGTTGCCAGGGCAACCCTGGGCATGGCAGGGGGCTGGATGGCGCCTGAACCCGCCCACTTCCGCTTTGGGGGCCAGCAACAGTTGCCAGGACAACCCTGGGCATGGCAGGGGGCTGGAGGGCGCCTTTACCCGCCCACGTCCGCTTTGGGGGCCAGCAACAGTTGCCTGGGCAACCCTGGGCATGGCAGGGGGCTAGAGGGCGCCTGGACCCGCCCACTTCCGCTTTGGGGGCCAGCAACAGTTGCCAGGGCAACGCTGGGCATGGCAGGGGGCTTAAGGGAACCAGAACCCGCCCACTTCCGCTTTGGGGGCCAGCAACAGTTGCCAGGGCAACCCTGGGCAAGGCAGGGGGCTTAAGGGAGTCAGAACCCACCCACTTCCGCTTTGGGGGCCAGCAACAGTTGCCAGGGCAACCCTGGGCATGGCAGGGGGCTTAAGGGAGTACGGACCCGCCCACTTCCGCTTTGGGTGTCAGCAACAGTTGCCAGGGCAACCCTGGGCATGGTAGGGGGCTTAAGGGGGCCAGGACCCGCCCACTTCCGCTTTGGGTGCCAGCAACAGTTGCCAGGGCAACATTGGGCATGGCAGGGGGCTTAAGGGAGTCAGGACCCGCCCACTTCCGCTTTGGGGGCCAGCAACAGTTGCCAGGGCAACCCTGGGCATGGCAGGGGGCTGGAGGGCGCCTGGACCCGCCCACTTCCGCTTTGGGGGCCAGCAACAGTTGCCTGGGCAACCCTGGGCATGGCAGGGGGCTGGATGGCGCCTGGACCCGCCCACTTCCGCTTTTGGGGGCCAGCAACAGTTGCCAGGGCAACCCTGGGCATGGCAGTGGGCTTAAGGGCGCCAGAACCCGCCCACTTCCGCTTTGGGGGCCAGCAACAGTTGCCAGGGCAACCCTGGGCAAGGCAGGGGGCTTAAGGGAGTCAGGACCCACCCACTTCCGCTTTTGGGGCCAGCAACAGTTGCCAGGGCAACCCTGGGCATGGCAGGGGGCTGAAGGGCGCCTGGACCCGCCCACTTCCGCTTTGGGGGCCAGCAACAGTTGCCTGGGCAACCCTGGGCATGGCAGGGGGCTGGAGGGCGCCTGGACCCGCCCACTTCCGCTTTGGGGGCCAGCAACAGTTGCCAGGGCAACATTGGGCATGGCAGGGGGCTTAAGGGAGTACGGACCCGCCCACTTCCGCTTTGGGTGTCAGCAACAGTTGCCAGGGCAAACCTGGGCATGGCAGGGGGCTTAAGGGCGCCAGAACCCGCCCACTTCCGCTTTGGGGGCCAGCAACAGTTGCCAGGCCAACGCTGGGCAAGGCAGGTGCTTAAGGGGGCCTGGACCCGCCCACTTCCGCTTTGGGGGCCAGCAACAGTTGCCAAGGCAACCCTTGGCATGGCATGGGGCTTAAGGAGGCCTGGACCCGCCCACTTCCGCTTTGGGGGCCAGCAACAGTTGCCAGGGCAACCCTGGGCATGGCAGGGGGCTTAAGGGGGCCTGGTCCCGCCCATTTCCGCTTTGGGGGCCAGCAACAGTTGCCAGGGCAAACCTGGGCATGGCAGGGGGCTGGAGGGCGCCTGGACCCGCTCACTTCCGCTTTGGGGGCCAGCAACAGTTGCCTGGGCAACCCTGGGCATGGCAGGGGGCTGGAGGGCGCCTGGACCCGCCCACTTCCGCTTTGGGGGCCAGCAACAGTTGCCAGGGCAACATTGGGCATGGCAGGGGGCTTAAGGGCACCAGAACCCGCCCACTTCCGCTTTGGGGGCCATCAACAGTTGCCAGGGCAACCCTGGGCATGGCAGTGGGCTGGAGGGCGCCTGGACCCGCCCACTTCCGCTTTGGGGGCCAGCAACAGTTGCCAGGGCAACCCTGGGCAAGGCAGGGGGCTTAAGGGAGTCAGGACCCACCCACTTCCGCTTTGGGGGCCAGCAACAGTTGCCAGGGCAACCCTGGGCATGGCAGGGGGCTGGAGGGCGCCTGGACCCACCCACTTCCGCTTTGGGGGCCAGCAACAGTTGCCTGGGCAACCCTGGGCATGGCAGGGGGCTGGAGGGCGCCTGGACCCGCCCACTTCCGCTTTGGGGGCCAGCAACAGTTGCCAGGGCAACATTGGGCATGGCAGGGGGCTTAAGGGAGTCAGGACCCGCCCACTTCCGCTTTGGGTGCCAGCAACAGTTGCCAGGGCAACCCTGGGCATGGCAGGGGGCTGGAGGGCGCCTGGACCCGCCCACTTCCGCTTTTGGGGCCAGCAACAGTTGCCAGGGCAACCCTGGGCATGGCAGGGGGCTGGATGGTGCCGGAACCCGCCCACTTCCGCTTTGGGGGCCAGCAACAGTTGCCAGGGCAACCCTGGGCATGGCAGGGGGCTGGAGGGCGCCTGGACCCACCCACTTCCGCTTTGGGGGCCAGCAACAGTTGCCAGGGCAACCCTGGGCATGGCAGGGGGCTTAAGGGCACCAGAACCCGCCCACTTCCGCTTTGGGGGCCAGCAACAGTTGCCAGGGCAACCCTGGGCAAGGCAGGGGGCTAAAGGGGGCCTGGACCCGCCCACTTCCGCTTTGGGGGCCAGCAACAGTTGCCAGGGCAACCCTGGGCATGGCAGGGGGCTGGATGGCGCCTGGACCCGCCCACTTCCGCTTTGGGGGCCAGCAACAGTTGCCAGGGCAACCCTGGGCATGGCAGGGGGCTGGAGGGCGCCTTGACCCGCCCACGTCCACTTTGGGGGCCAGCAACAGTTGCCTTGGCAACCCTGGGCATGGCAGGGGGCTGGAGGGCGCCTGGACCCGCCCACTTCCGCTTTGGGGGCCAGCAACAGTTGCCAGGGCAACCCTGGGCATGACAGGGGGCTGGAGGGCACCTGGACCCACCCACTTCCGCTTTGGGGGCCAGCAACAGTTGCCAGGGCAACCCTGGGCATGGCAGGGGGCTTAAGGGCGCCAGAACTCGCCCACTTCCGCTTTGGGGGCCAGCAACAGTTGCCAGGGCAACCCTGGGCAAGGCAGGGGGCTGGAGGGCGCCTGGACCCGCCCACTTCCGCTTTGGGGGCCAGCAACAGTTGCCAGGGCAACATTGGGCATGGCAGGGGGCTTAAGGGAGTCAGGACCCGCCCACTTCCGCTTTGGGGGCCAGCAACAGTTGCCAGGGCATCCCTGGGCATGGCAGGGGGCTTAAGGGCGCCAGAACCCGCCCACTTCCGCTTTGGGGGCCAGCAACAGTTGCCAGGGCAACATTGAGCATGGCAGGGGGCTTAAGGGAGTCAGGACCCGCCCCCTTCCGCTTTGGGTGCCAGCAACAGTTGCCAGGGCAACCCTGGGCATGGCAGGGGGCTGGAGGGCGCCTGGACCCGCCCACTTCCGCTTTGGGGTCCAGCAACAGTTGCCAGGGCAACCCTGGGCATGGCAGGGGGCTGGAGGGCGTCTTGACCCGCCCACTTGCACTTTGGGGGGCAGCAACAGTTGCCAGGGCAATCCTGGGCATGGCAGGGGGCTGGAGGGCACCTGGACCCGCATACTTCCGCTTTGGGGGCCAGCAACAGTTGCCAGGGCAACCCTGGGCATGGCAGGGGGCTTAAGGGCGCCAGAACCCGCCCACTTCATCTTTGGGGGCCAGCAACAGTTGCCAGGGCAACATTGGGCATGGCAGGGGGCTTATGGGGGCCAGGACCGGCCCACTTCCGCTTTGGGGGCCAGTAACAGTTGCCAGGGCAACGCTGGGCAAGGCAGGTGCTTAAGGGGGCCTGGACCCGCCCACTTCCGCTTTGGGGGCCAGCAACAGTTGCCAGGGCAACCCTTGGCATGGCATGGGGCTTAAGGAGGCCTGGACCCGCCCACTTCCGCTTTGGGGCCAGCAACAGTTGCCAGGGCAACCCTGGGCATGGCAGGGGGCTTAAGGGGGCCTGGTCCCGCCCATTTCCGCTTTGGGGGCCAGCAACAGTTGCCAGGGCAACATTGGGCATGGCAGGGGGCTTAAGGGAA